>NW_027592705.1:0-47242 GCF_964213995.1 Mustelus asterias
CCCACCCACCGATCCTCCCCCCTCCCCTTCCCCCTCCCCTTCCCCTCCCCTCCCCTCCCCTCCACCCATCCCCTCCCCCCTCCCCTCCCACGTGCCACCCTCCCTCCCCTCCCCCTCCCCTCCCCCTCCCCCGGCCCCTCCCTCCTCCCCTCCCTCTCCCCCTCCCTCTCCCCTCCTCCCCTCCCCCTCTCCCTCTCCCCTCCTCCCCTTCCCCTCCCCCCTTCCCCCTCCCCCCTTCCCTCTCCTCCCCCCCTCCTCCCCACTCCCACCTACACTCCTCCCCCCTTAGTCCCCCCTTCCTCCCCCCTCCACCTCACCCCCTCTCCCCCAGCTCCTCCCCTCCCCTATCCCCCTCCCCTCCCCCTCACCCCTACCCCTCCCCCCCTCCCCGTCCCTCCTCCCCCCTCCCTTAACCTCCCCCCTCCTCTCGCCTCATCCTCCCTCCTCCCCCTCCCCTTCTCCCCTTCCCCTCCACCCTTTCCCCCACTCCCCTTCCACCCCCCTCCACTCTCCCCTCCCCCTTCCCCTCCCCTTCTCCTCTCCCCCTTCCCCTCTCCCCCTCCCCTCTCCCCTTCCCTCCCCCTTCCCCTCCCCCTCCCCCCCTTCCCCCCTCCCCTTCCCCCCCCTCCCTCCCCTTCCCCCTCCCCTTCCCCTCCCCCTTCCCCCTCCCCCTCCCCTTCCCCTCCCCCTTCCCTCTCCCCTTCCCCTCCCCCTTCCCCTCCCCCTTCCCCTCCCCTTCCCCTCTCCCCCCCTCCCCTCCCCTCCCCCATCCCCTCCCCCTTCCCCTTCCCCTTCCCCTCTCCCCTTCCCCTCCCCCTTCACCTCTCCCTTTCCCCTCCCCCTTCACCTCCCCCTTCCCCTCCCCCTTCCCCTCCCCCTTCCCCTCTCCCCTCCCCCATCCCCTCCCCCTTCCCCTACCCCCTTCCCCTCCCCCTTCCCCTCCCCCTTCACCTCTCCCGTTCCCCTCCCCCTTCACCTCCCCCCTTCCCGTCCCCCTCCCCCCTTCCCCTCCCCCTTCCCCACTCCCTTCCCCTCCCCCTCCCCTCCCCCTTCCCCTCCCCCCTTCCCCTCCCCCTTCCCCTCCCCCCTTCCCCTCTCCCCTTCCCCTCCCCCCTTCCCCTCCCCCTTCCCCCCTTCCCCTTCCCCTCCCCCTTCCCCTCCCCTTCCCCTCCCCTTCCCCTTCCCCCCCGTCTCCCGTTCCCCTCCCCCTCCCCCTTCCCCTTCCCCTCCCCCCTTCCCCACTCCCCTTCCCCTCCCCCCTTCCCCTCCCCCTTCCCCTCCCCCCTTCCCCTCCCCCTCCCCCTTCCTCCCCCTCCCTCCTTCCTCCCCCCTCCCCTTCCCCGTCCCCTCCCCTCCCCTTCCCCTCGCCCCATCCCCTCCACCCATCCCCTCCCCCCTCCTCTCCCACGTGCCACCCTCCCTCCCCTCCCCCTCCCCTCCCCCTCCCCCGGCCCCTCCCTCCTCCCCTCCCTCTCCCCCTCCCTCTCCCCTCCTCCCCTCCCCCTCTCCCTCTCCCCTCCTCCCCTTCCCCTCCCCCCTTCCCCCCTCCCCCTTCCCCCTCCTCCCCCCCTCCTCCCCACTCCCACCTACATTCCTCCCCCCTTAGTCCCCCCTTGCTCCCCCCTCCACCTCACCCCCTCTCCCCCAGCTCCTCCCCTCCCCTATCCCCCTCCCCTCCCCCTCACCCCTACCCCTCCCCCCTCCCCGTCCCTCCTCCCCCCTCCCTTAACCTCCCCCCTCCCTCTCGCCTCATCCTCCCTCCTCCCCCTCCCCTTCTCCCCCTTCCCCTCCACCCTTTCCCCCACTCCCCTTCCACCCCCTCCACTCTCCCTCCCCCTTCCCCTCCCCCTTCTCCTCTCCCCCTTCCCCTCTCCCCTCTCCCCTCTCCCCTTCCCCTCCCCCTTCCCCTCCCCCTCCCCCCTTCCCCCCTCCCCTTCCCCCTCCCTCCTTCACCTCCCCCTTCCCCTCTCCTCCTCCCCCTTCCCCTCCCCCCTTCCCCTCTCCCCTTCCCCTCCCCCTTCCCCTCCCCCTTCCCCTCTCCCTTCCCCTCTCCCCTCCCCATTCCCTCCCCCTTCCCCTCCCCCTTCCCCTCTCCCCTTCCCCTTCCCCTCTCCCCTTCCCCTCCCCCTTCACCTCTCCCCTTCCCCTCCCCCTTCACCTCCCCCCTTCCCCTCCCCCTTCCCCTCCCCCTTCCCCTCTCCTCTTCCCCTCCCCCTTCCCCTTCCCCTCCCCCTTCCCCTCCCCCTTCCCCTCCCCCTTCCCCTCCCCCTTCCCCTCCCCCTTCCCCTCCCCCTTCCCCTCCCCCCGTCCTCCCCCCTCTCTCCCCACCTCCCTCCCCACCTCCTATTAGAGGGATGTTTTTACACAGAGGGTGGTGGGAGCCTGGAATGCGCTGCCAAGTAGGGTGGTGGAGGCAGGCACGCTGACATCGTTTAAGACTTACCTGGATAGTCACATGAGCAGCCTGGGAATGGAGGGATACAAACGATTGGTCTAGTTGGACCAAGGAGCGGCACAGGCTTGGAGGGCCGAAGGGCCTGTTTCCTGTGCTGTACTGTTCTTTGTTCTTTGTTCCTCCCCCCCCTCCTCTTCCCTCCTCCCTCTCCCCCCTCTTTCTCGCCCCCTCCACCTCCACACTCCTCCTCCACCGTCCCCCTCCCCCCTCCCATCACCCTACCCCCATCCCTTGCCCCTCTCCCCTCTCCCTACCCCTCCTCCTACCCCCTCCTCCCCCATCCCTCCCCTTCCCCCTCCCCACCCCTCCCCCCCACACCCCTCCCCCTCCCACTCATCGTCCCCTTCCCCCTTCCCAAGCCTCCCCCCTTCCTGCCCCTCGCCCCTCCCCACTTCCCCCCACTTCCCCCCTCCCTCCTCGTCATGCCCCCTCCCCTTCCCAATCTCCTTCCCCCCCACTCCTCCTCCCCCTCCTCTTCTTCCCCTTTCCTCCCCCTCCCCCTTCCCCCTCCCTTCCCCTCCCCCGTCCCCTCCCCACCTCCCCTCCCCCCGTCCCCTCCCCTTCCCCCCCCACCCTCCCATTCCCACCTCCCCCCTCCCCTTCCTCCCTCCCTCCCTCCCATCCCCCTCCCCCCTCCCCTTCCTCCCTCTCTCCCTCCCATCCCCCCTCCTCTTCCCCCCCTTCCACCCTCTCTCCCCCATTCGCCTTCCCCCCTTTCCCCCTCCCCCTCAGCTCCCCCTCCCCCCTCCCCTTCCCCCCTTACGCCCTCCTCCACCATCCCCTTCCCCACCCCTCTTCCCCCTTCCCCCCCTCTTCCCCCTTCCCCCCCTCTTCCCCCTTCCCCCCCTCTTCACCCCCTCCTCCCCCCTCTTCCCCCTTCCCCCCCTCTTCCCCTTCCCCCCTCTTCCCCTTTCCCCCCTCTTCCCCTTTCCCCCTCTTTTCCCCCTTCCCCCTCTTCCCCCTTCCCCCCCTCTTCCCCCTTCCCCCCCTCTTCCCCCTTCCCCCCCTCTTCCCCCTTCCCCCCTCTTCCCCCTTCCCCCCTCTTCCCCCTCCTCCCTCCTCCTCATGCCCCCCTCCCCTTCCCCCCTCTCCTTCCCGCCCCCCCCACCTCCCCCCGTCCCCTCCCCTCCCCCCGTCCCCTCTCCCCCCCATTCCCCCGTCCCCTCCCCCGTCCCCTCCCCTTATCCCCTCCCCCCATTCCCCTTCCCCCCTCCCTCCCCCCACTCCCCTTCCCCCCTCCCCCTCCCTCCCTCCCGCCCCTCCCCCTCCCCTTCCCTCCCTCCCCTCCCCCTCCCCCCTCCCCCCTCCCCTCCCCCTCCCCTTCCCCCCCTCCCCCCTCCCCTCCCCCTCCCCCCTCCCCCCTCCCCTCCCCCTCCCCTTCCCCCCCTCCCCCCTCCCCTCCCCCTCCCCTTCCCCCCCTCCCCATCCCCCTCCCCATTCCCACCCCCTCCCCAGCGCAGGTGGACACAGAGATACATATAGTGCTGCTCTCCCTGTATATTGCCAGAACAAATCCCAGATATGGGTGAAGCAAAGTTCAATACAGATACATCTCCTCTTGATCCTGCCCTCTGAAACCCTCCCAGAACAGTTCCACACGGGATTGCAGACAGAGCAAAGCTCACTCTGCAGTGTCCCATTGAATAGTTCACTGCAAAGGGTGTTTACTCTGTGTCGAACCCCATTCTGAACCATGTTTCTGTATTTGCCATTGGGTTACTGTAAATTGTGCTTCCATTGAACATTTCCAAGGATAGGGACAGCACTGGGTAAAGTATATGGTCTTCCTGCACTGCCAATTCAAACAGGCTGATAAAAGGGACGTGTATCTTCTGTATCAAACACGTTTCCATCACTGTCCATGAAGTAATCCCAGGGCAGCCTCACTGATATTTTCCACACGTGCTTTCAAAATAACGGTCTTCTGATAATTTGTTGTTATAGTTTGTGAAATACTCCTTCAGATCTTTCCAAAATACAGTTCAGACATTTGGGAATTCGAATGAATTAATTGCAAACATTTTCTGTTGTATCGAACATAGGAAAACTACAGCACAAACAGGCCCTTCGGCCCACAAGTTGCGCCGGTCATGTCCCTAACTACCTAGGCTTATATATAGGCTTACCTAGAACCCTCAATCCTATTAAGTCCCATGCACTCATCCAGGAGTCTCTTAAAATACCCCATCGAGTTTGCCTCCACCACCACTGACGGCAGCCGATTCCACTCACCCACCACCCTCTGAGTGAAAAACTTACCCCTCACATCTCCTCTGTACCTACTCCCCAGCACCATAAACCTCCAAGGAGAAAAGACCGAGCTCTCTCAACATATCCTCATAAGGCATGCCAACCAATCCAGGCAACATCCTTGTAAATCTTCTCTGCACCCTTTCAATAATTTCCACGTCCCTCCTGTAATGAGGCGACCAGAACTGAGCACAGTACTCCAAGTGGGGTCTGACGAGGGTCTTATATCGCTGCATCATTATCCCCGGACTCCTAAACTCAATCCCTCGATTGATGAAGGCCAGGTGAAAACTGCCCCAGTTAAGTAAATCAGATTGACCAACTGATTGCAATCAATGCCAAATGGGGAATAATTGTCCTGTGTAGAAGTGAGAACCCGTTCCATATTGTGATTGTTTGCAGTATTGGGACAGTGAGATGACCCGATCCAACACAAGAACACTTTGCAATATCTCCCAGTAACAGTGAGTCTGTGTGTCAGCGTTAACCAAGCGGGGTGACATTCCCGGAGGGGCTGACATCTCACGCAGAGTGAAAACCAGAATTCAATTGGTGGGGACTGCCTTGTTAAATTCAGCTGGGGATTTAGTGAGGGAATTTGTGAAAATGCATGTGGAGATCTTATACAATCTAATTGAAAAACATTTCGAAATCCGTTTCTCCAACTGACTGTACAGAACAGAAGAGGTACATTTATAGAGATCTCAAGGTGAATAACATTAGTTCCAGTCACTGAACACCAGCAGTAACTTTTTAATGCATATCATTTTATACATGTTTCACATGCAGTGAATATATTTATTTTAATTCCGGTCTCTGAGCAGTCAGATATTGATACAGATAATTCTGATATTTAGCACCATGCTCCCACACTGCCACCTCTGCTTGACCTGAAATAGATGCTCTGTTCCGCAATTATTTAAACCAAGTGTATTCGTGGAGGAACAAACTTACATTCTGCATTCAAACTTTATGTTGTTGAGATCAGCCCAGGATCAGAATGATTGAAGGAGCTGAAGGTTTTTGAGACAGTTTGTGTGACGCTGCTGCTACTGGGGAGAATTTAAACTAGATAGGTTGGGGGGAGGGGAGCTAGAAGAGTTGACTAGGATCAAGGAACTAATTGATGGGGGGGAGGATGCAGGGGTAAGGGGAATTACAAAATTAATGGTAGAGGAGAGGGTGCAAGTGAATGAAGGCGGTAATTTAGATAAGGGAGTAGAGGGAGAGGGTGTTCGCGACTCATCAAAGCGGGTCCAGATAAAAGCTGGAATAAGGACACTTTCCTGAATGCACGAAGCATTCGGAACAAGGTAAATGAGTTGATGGTGCAAATCAGCACAAGTGGGTACGATCTAGTGGCCATTACAGAAACGTGGCTGAAAGGTGACCAGGACTGGGAGATGAATATCCAGGGGTATCAGGCTTTTAGGAAGAATAGACAGGAAGGAAAAGGTGGTGGGGTCGCGCTATTAATAAGAGATAATATCAGGGTAGTACTGAGGGATGACATAGGCTCTGAGGAACAAAACGTGGAATCATTATGGGTAGAGATGAGGAATAGTAGAGGGAGAAAGACACTAGTAGGTGTGGTATATAGGCCCCCAAATAATAATGTTGAGGTAGGGAGGGCTATAAACAAGCAGATAAGGGATGCGTGTAAAAACGGAACGGCAATAATCATGGGGGACTTCAACATGCACATTGACTGGCAGACTCAATTCGGTAAGGGTGGAATGGAGGAAGAGTTCTTAGAATGCTGTCGGGATAGTTTCCTTGAACAGCATGTTACGGAACCGACGAGGGAACGAGCTATTTTGGATCTGGTATTGTGCAACGAGGTAGGTAGAATTAAGGATCTTATTGTGAAGGACCCTCTTCGGTCTAGTGACCACAATATGGTCGAATTTCTGATTCAGATCAGATCAGCCATGATCTTATTGAATGGTGGGGCAGGCTCGAGGGGCTAGATGGCCTACTCCTGCTCCGATTTCTTATGTTCTTATGTTGCCTTTATTCGTTTTGTAACGTGGGGGTCGCAGGGAATCAGTAGCGACAATAAGAGTGAGGTCAGTGATGTATCTGTTTGTCAGTTGGTAATAAGAATGAAGTCGGTGATACACCTGGAAGGTAAAGGCAGTAGGGATGAGGTTAGCCATGCACCTGGATGTGTATTGACAATCAGAGCAATTCAGTAATGTATCTGTGCAGGTTGTGAAAGGAGAGTGCGGTCACTGCTGTTCCTAAATACCTGGTTCCAATAAGAATCAGGTTATTTCTGCATCTGCAGGGACAGGTGTCGCATAGAGGAAACACAAGATAAAACTCCATCTGCAATTTCCCCAGCAAACACACCCAGGGCAGGGACAGCGGGCGGATGTTTGGGTTGTGTGGAATGGGGGGGCTGTGTGTGGTGGGGGGAGTGGGAGGGGGGCTCCTACAGAATAAAAGTAACGCGACACTGTCCTTATACATCTCTCCAGGAGCAGGTACAGACCAGTTGGACACAGAAAACTGCCTCTGCACTTTTCCATCAAACGTTACTGCGCAGAGACAATATTAGATCTCTTCACATTCCCAAAAAACAGCACGGGGTTAGATTCAGAGTGAAGCTCCCTCTACACTGACCTATCAAACACTCCCAGAACACGTACAGCATGGGGTTAGATACAGAGTAAAGCTCCCTCTACACTGTCCCCATCAAACACTCCCAGGACAGGTACAGCACGGGGTTAGATACAGAGTAAAGCTCCCTCTGCACTGTCCCCATCAAACACACCCAGGTCAGGTACAGCACGGGGTTAGACACAGAGTAAAGCTCCCTCTCCACTGTCCCCATCAAACACTCCCAGGACAGGGACAGCACGGGGTTAGATACAGAGTAAAGCTCCCTCTACACTGTCCCCATCAAACACTCCCAGGACAGGGACAGCACGGGGTGAGATACAGAGTAAAGCTCCCTCTAAACTGTCCCCATCAAACACTCCCAGAACAGGTACAGCACGGGGTTAGATACAGAGTAAAGCTCCCTCTGCATTGTCCCCATCAAACACTCCCAGGACTGGTACAGCACGGGGTTAGATACAGAGTTAAGCTCCCTGAACACTGTCCCCCGTCAAACACTCCCAGGACAGATACAACACGGGATTAGATACAGAGCAAAGCTCCCTCAACACTGTCCCCATCAAACACTCCCAGGACAGGTACAGCACGGGGTTAGATACAGAGTTAAGCTCCCTCCACACCGTCCCCATCAAACAGTCCCAGGACAGGTACAGCACGGGGTTAGATACAGAATAAAGCTCCCTCTATACTGTCCCCATCAAACTGCCAAGACAGGTACAGCACGGGGTCAGATGCAGAGTTAAGCTCCCTCTCTCCCCATCAAACACTCCCAGGAATGCTACAGTACATGGACAGATGGAGAATAAAGTTTATTTTACAGCACCCATATAGAAATAGGAGAAGTATTCAGTGATTGCTCCTCCAGTCTATTAGATAATGTCTGATTTGATGTCTCTCTCTCCCCTTAACGCTGTAAATATTGTCCCTTCAACTTGCCTTTCAATTTCCTGTTGAAGTCCCCGATGGAATTTGCTTCCACCTCAGGGTCAGACAGTACATTCCAGATTCCACTCATCACGACATTACAAAGGGTTATTCATGTTGCTTCTCTCTCCATGCACATTGAATCAGCATCCTCTGGCTGAGAGGAAGAGTGTGCAGCTGAGGGGAGACGTGTTGCAGTGAGAGGGGCGAGTTGGGGCGAGAGGGTTAAAGTGGGGAGAGGGTTAAAGTGACGGGGAGTATTTGGAGGTGAGGGGGTTAAGTGCTGAGGTGAAGGGTAGTGTTGATCTGAGAGAGGGAGTGTGTTGTGTTGAGGGGGTCGTTCTGAGGTGACGGGGTTATTGGGAGGGGAAGGGATGTGTTGAGGTGAGGGGTTTGTGTTAATCTGAGTGGAGTGTTGTGTTGAGGGGGAGAACATGGTGTTATATCACTCTCCACTCGCCCACCAAACTCTCCCAGTGTATTTGCAGCAGTGGTTAGATGCAAAGTGAATCTGCCTATTCGGTATGCCAACCAAAGTGAGGTGGGCAGCGAGAGCGCAGCTTAACACTGAGCAAATCTCATTTACACCATCCATTAAACACTCCAATGTTCGCTACAGACTTAGTGTCAGGGTATTTCCCACATCCCCCAGCACCTCTGAACTGTCCGGCCCGCTAATCCCGAAGCCAGTAACGTGCAGGTTCAATTCAGAGAATTAATCATAATCCCATATCCAAATTCCGGATAGTCCGCAAGACTGCGCCCATCAACCATTCACAGGGTAAACTTCTCTCTGCACAACCCCCATCAACTAGTGAGAGTTCAGATGCAGCTCAGGCTGAGATTTCCAGAAACCTCCCATCACACTGTTTCACCAAGAACTCCAGTGAAGGTGTAGCAAGGGTGAGATGCACAAAAAATGTCCACATACACGGTCCAAACACTAAAGACCTGAGCAGGAGCAGCACAGGGTAAGGTACACAGAAAATCTCTCGACACTGTCCCATCAGGAACTCGAGCGCAGGTGGACTCACAGATACATATAGTTCTGCTCTCCCTGTATATTGCCAGAAAAAAATCCCAGATATGGGTGAAGCAAAGTTCAATACAGATACATCTCCTCTTGATACTGCCCTCTGAAACCCTCCCAGAACAGTTACACACGGGATTGCAGACAGAGCAAAGCTCACTCTGCAGTGTCCCATTGAATAGTTCACTGCAAAGGGTGTTTACTCTGTGTCGAACCCCATTCTGAACCATGTTTCTGTATTTGCCATTGGGTTACTGTAAATTGTGCTTCCATTGAACATTTCCAAGGATAGGGACAGCACTGGGTAAAGTATATGGTCTTGCTGCACTGCCAATTCAAACAGGCTGATAAAAGGGACGTGTATCTTCTGTATCAAACACGTTTCCATCACTGTCCATGAAGTAATCCCAGGGCAGCCTCACTGATATTGATATTTTCCACTCGTGCTTTCATCATAACTGTCTTCTGTTAATATGTTGTAATAGTTTGTGAAATACTCCTTCAGATCTTTCCTGAATACAGTTTAGACACTTTGGAATTCTAATTAATTAATTGCAAACATTTTCTGTTGGATATGAAGAGTGCCCCAGTAAAGTAAATCAGATTGACCAACTGGTTGCAATCGATGCCAAATGGGGAATAATTGTCCTGTGTCGAAGTGAGAACCCGTTCCATATTGTGATTGTTTGCAGTATTGGGACAGTGAAATGACCCGATCCAACACAAGAACACTTTGCAATATCTGCCAGTAACAGTGAGTCTGTGTGTCAGCGTTAACCAAGCGGGGTGACATTCCCGGAGGGGCTGACATCTCACGCAGAGTGAAAACCAGAATTCAATTGGTGGGGACTGCCTTTTTAAATTCAGCTGGGGATTTATTGAGGGAATTTGTGAAAATGCATGTGGAGATCTTATACAATCTAATTGAAAAACATTTCGAAATCCGTTTCTCCAACTGACTGTACAGAACAGAAGAGGTACATTTATAGCGATCTCAAAGTGAATAACATTAGTTCCAGTCACTGAACACCAGCAGTAACTTTTTAATGCATATCATTTTATACATGTTTCACATGCAGTGAATATATTTATTTTAATTCCGGTCTCTGAGCAGTCAGATATTGATACAGATAATTCTGATATTTAGCACCATGCTCCCACACTGCCACCTCTGCTTGACCTGAAATAGATGCTCTGTTCCGCAATTATTTAAACCAAGTGTATTCGTGGAGGAACACACTTACATTCTGCATTCAAACTTTATGTTGTTGAGATCAGCCCAGGATCAGAATGATTGAAGGAGCTGAAGGTTTTTGAGACAGTTTGTGTGACGCTGCTGCTGTGTTGCCTTTATTCGTTTTGTAACGTGGGGGTCGCAGGGAATCAGTAGCGACAATAAGAGTGAGGTCAGTGATGTATCTGTTTGTCAGTTGGTAATAAGAATGAAGTCGGTGATACACCTGGAAGGTAAAGGCAGTAGGGATGAGGTTAGCCATGCACCTGGATGTGTATTGACAATCAGAGCAATTCAGTAATGTATCTGTGCAGGTTGTGAAAGGAGAGTGCGGTCACTGCTGTTCCGAAATACCTGGTTCCAATAAGAATCAGGTTATTTCTGCATCTGCAGGGACAGGTGTCGCATAGAGGAAACACAAGATAAAACTCCATCTGCAATTTCCCCAGCAAACGCACCCAGGGCAGGGACAACGGGCGGATGTTTGGGTTGTGTGGAGTGGGGGGGCTGTGTGTGGTGGGGGGAGTCGGGGGGCGGGGGCTGTGTGTGGTGGGGGGAGTGGGAGTGGGGCTCCTACAGAATAAAAGTAACGCTACACTGTCCTTCTACATCTCTCCAGGAGCAGGTACAGACCTGTTGGACACAGAAAACTGCCTCTGCACTCTTTCATCAACCTTTACTGCGCAGAGACAATATTAGATCTCTTCACATTCCCAAAAGTTACAGCATGGGGTTATCAACAGAGTAAAGCTCCCTCTACACTGTCCCCATCAAACACTCCCAGGACACGTAGAGCACGGGGTTACATACAGAGTAAAGCTCCCTCTACACTGTCCCCATCAAACACTCCCAGGACAGGTACAGCACGGGGTTAGATACACAGTAAAGCCCCCTCTACACTGTCCCCATCAAACACTCCCAGGACACGTAGAGCACGGGGTTATGTACAGAGTAAAGCTCCCTCTACATTGTCTCCATCAAACACTCTCAGGAGAGGTACAGCACGGGGTTAGATACAGAGTAAAGCCCCCTCTACATTGTCTCCATCAAACACTCTCAGGAGAGGTACAGCACGGGGTTAGATACAGAGTAAAGCCCCCTCTACATTGTCTCCATCAAACACTCTCAGGTGAGGTACAGCACGGGGTTAGATACAGAGTTAAGCTCCCTCTACACTGTCCCCATCAAACACTCCCAGGACAGATACAGCACGGGGTTAGATACAGAGTAAAGCCCCCTGTACACTG
Organism: Mustelus asterias; assembly: GCF_964213995.1. NCBI lineage: Eukaryota > Metazoa > Chordata > Chondrichthyes > Carcharhiniformes > Triakidae > Mustelus > Mustelus asterias. The sequence goes on from NW_027592705.1 coordinate 11,766, forward strand.
TCCCCATCAAACACTCCCAGGACAGATACAGCACGGGGTTAGATACAGAATAAAGCTCCCTCTACACTGTCCCCATCAAACACTCCCAGGACAGATACAGCACGATGTTAGATACAGAGTAAAGCCCCCTCTACACTGACCCCATGAAACAGTCCCAGGTCGGGTCCAGCATGGGGTTAGATACAGAGTAAAGCTCCCTCTACGCTGACCCCATCAAACACTCCCAGGACAGATACAGCATGGGGTTCGATACATTCCAAAGCTCCTCTTGCACTATCTCAACCACGTGCTGCCTGGACCAGTAAGGCCCAACTTGTCCATGCCGCCCTTTTTTTTTAAACCCCTAAACTTATCCCAATTGCCCGCGTTTGGCCCATATCCCTCTATATCCATCTTACCCATGTAACTATTTAAATGCTTTTTAAAAGACAAAATTGTACCCGCCTCTACTACTACCTCTGGCAGCTTGTTCTAGACACTCACGACCCTCTGTGTGAAAAAATTGCCCCTCTGGACACTTTTGTATCTCTTCCCTCTCACCTTAAACCTGTGCCCCTTAGTTGTAGACTCCCCTACCTTTGGGAAAAGACATTGGCTATCGAGCTGATCTGTGCCCCTCATTATTTTATAGACCTCTATAAGATCACCCCTCAGCCTCCTCCGCCCCAGAGAAAAAAGTCCCAGTCTATCCAGCGTCTCCTTGTAACTCAATCCATCAAGTCCCGGTAGCATCCGAGTAAATCTTTTCAGCACTCTTTCTAGTTTAATAAAATCCTTTCCATAATAGGGTGACCAGAATTGCACACAGTATTCCAGGTGTGGCCTTACCAATGTCTTGTACAAATCCAACAAGACATTCCAACTCCTGTATTCAATGTTCTGACCAATGAAACCAAGCATGCCAAATGCCTTCTTCACCACTCTGTCCACCTGTGACTCCACTTTCAAGAAGCAATGAACATGTACCCCTCGATCTCTTTGTTCTGTAACTCTCCCCAGCGCCCTACCATTAACTGAGTAAGTCCTGCCCTGGTTCAATCTACCAAAATGCATGACATCGATTTGTCTGAATTAAACTCCATCTGCCATTCGTCAGCCCACTGGCCCAATTGATCAAGATCCCATTGCAATTGGAAATAACTTTCTTCACTGTCCACTATGCCACCAATCTTAGTGTCATCTGCAAACGTGCGAACCATACCTACTATATTCTCATCCAAATCATTAATTAAATGACAAATAACAGTGGACCCAGCACTGATCCCTGAGGCACAGCACTGGTCACAGGTCTCCAGTTTGAAAAACAGTTCTCTGCAACCACTCTCTAGCTTCTGTCAAGAAGCCAGTTTTATATCTAGTTAGATGCCTCACCCGAGATCCCGTGAGGTTTAACCTGATGCCACAACCTTACATGTGGTACCTTGTCAAAGGCCTTGCTGCAGTCCATGTAGACAACATCAACGGCACTGCCCTTGTCTACCTTCTTGGGAGAGGGGGGGAGTTGCGGGGGCAGGAGAGGGGTGGAGTGCGGATGCGAGGGGGGGGGGGGAGTGCGGGTGCGAGGTGGGGGAGTGCGGGTGCGAGGGGGGGGGGGTGGAGTGCGAGGGGGGGTGGAGTGCGGGTGCGAGGGGGGGTGGAGTGCGGGTGCGAGGGGGGGTGGAGTGCGGGTGCGAGGGGGGTGGAGTGCGGGTGCGAGGGGGGGTGGAGTGCGGGTGCGGGGGGGGGGTGGAGTACGGGTGCGAGGGGGGTGGATTGCGGGTGCGAGGGGGGGAGTGGAGTGCGGGTGCGAGGGGGGAGTGGAGTGCGGGTGCGAGGGGGGTGGAGTGCGGGTGCGAGGGGGGTGGAGTGCGGGTGCGAGGGGGGTGGAGTGCGGTTGCGAAGGGGGGGTGGAGTGCGAGGGGGGGTGGAGTGCGGGTGCGAGGGGGGTTGGAGTGCGGGTGCGAGGGGGGGTGGAGTGCGGGTGCGAGGGCAGGGTGGAGTGCGGGTGCGAGGGGGGGTGGAGTGCGGGTGCGAGGGGGGGGTGGAGTGCGGGTGCGAGCGGGGGTGGAGTGCGCGTGCAAGGGGGGAGTGGAGTGCGGGTGCGAGGTGGGGGAGAGAGGGTGCGAGGGGGTTGGAGTGCGGGTGCGAGAGGGGGGTGGAGTGCAGGTGCGAGGGGTGGGAGAGAGGGTGCGGGTGGGTGGAGTGCGGGTGCGAGGGGTGGGAGAGAGGGTGCGAGCAAATTGTTGAGGTTGAGGAGAGGAGATGATTGTTGAGGAGATTGGGCGGCACGGTAACACAGTGGTTAGCACTGCTGCTTCACAGCTCCAGGGACCCGGGTTCGATTCCCGGCTCGGGTCACTGTCTGTGTGGAGTTTGCACATTCTCCTCGTATCTGCGTGGGTTTCCTCCGGGTGCTCCGGTTTCCTCCCACAGTCCAAAGATGTGCGGGTTGGGTTGATTGGTCATGAAAAATTGCCCTTACTGTGTCCTGGGATGCATTGCTTCGAGGGATTAGTGGGTGAATATGTCGGGATAAGAGGGTAGGGCCTGGGTGGGATTGTGGTCGGTGTAGACTCGATGGGCCGAATGGCCTCTTTCTGTACTGTTGGGTTTCTAAGATTTCTAAGAGAGATGGGGAGAGGGCAGGGTAGAGTGAGTGAGCTGGAACGGGGGTTGTTGAGGCCTGGGAGTGTGTTGAGGTTGGAGGGGGAATGTTGATGTGAGAGGGGGAGCATCATAAGGAGGGGGGTATCTTGAGTGGAGTGTGAGTGATGGGGTGAGGTTGGAAAATGTTGAGGAGTGGGTCAGAGTTGAGATGTGAGGAGACAGTTGAGATGAGAGGTGAGATTGTTGAGGTGTGAAGGAGGAGAGTGGGTCAGAGACAGACAGTGTTGAGGTGAGATGGAGATTGTTGAGTTCGAGGGGGGAGTGTGGATTTGAGAGCCAGACCGGTGACCAGACGGGGGAATGTTAAGATGAGAGGGAATTGTTGATGTGAGAGAGAGAGATTGTTGAGGTGAAAGGGGTGTGTGGAAGTGAGAGGGAGATGATGACATGAGGGGGTGTATTGAGATGAGGGGGGGGGGTTTGTTGAGGTGAGAGGGGGGAAAGTTGAGGTGAGATGGTGGGAGCAGAGGTGAGGCAATGTGCTGAGATGAGAAGGGAGAGCTGACGTGATGTGGGGAGAATGTTGTGGTGAGACAGAGGGTGGGATTTGTCCCCCGCGCTCACCCCTAAATCGGATAATCCCACCAGAGGTAATGGGATCTTCACACGGTCTGTGCCCGTCTGCTCCGACTCCCATGCGGTGTGGGATGGGAGATTTGTCTCTTGGGGATGTTGAGTTGAGAGTGTGAAGCTGAGTGGGGAGTATAGAGATGAGATGGGTATTGTTGTGATGCGTGGGGTAATGTAGAGGTGAGTGGGAGGATTGATGTGAGGGGGGAATATGTTAAGGTGGGAGGGGGAGAATTGTGTTGAGTGGGGGAGTGTTGAGCTGAGAGGGGGTGTTCTGGTGAGAGGGAATGATGTTGACCTCAATGGGAGAATTTTGATGTGAGAAGTTGAGTGTTGAGGTGAGAATTTGCCTGTTGCGATGAGAGGGGATGTGTTGAGGTGCGGGGATGTGCGTTGATGTGTGGGGATGTGTTGAGGTGGTGGAGAGTGCTGGGTTGAGGGGAAGTGTTTTTGAGGGGTGAGAGTGTTGAGGTGAGAAGGGGAGTTTTGTCATGAGAGGGACATTGTTCCATTGAGGCACGGCATAGAACATAGAACAGTACAGCACAGAACAGGCCCTGCGGCCCACGATGTTGTGCCGAGCTTTGTCTGAAACCCAGATCAAGCTATTTCCTCCCTATCATCCCGAAGTACTCCATGTGCCTATCCAATAGCTTCTTAAATGTTCCTAAAGTTTCTGACTCCACTATCACTGCAGGCAGTCCATTCCACACCCCAACCACTCTCTGAGGAAAGAACCTACCTCGGACATTCTTCCTATATCTCCCACCATGAACCCTATAGTTATGCCCCCTAGTGACCGCTCCATTCACCCGAGGAAATAGTCTTTGAACGTTCACTCTATCTATCCCCCTCATCATCTTATAAACCTCTATCAAGTCTCCTCTCAACCGCCTCCGCTCCAAAGAGAAAAGCCCAAGTTCCCTCAACCTTTCCTCACAAGACCTACCCTCCAAACCAGGCAGCATCCTGGTAAATGTCCTTTGCACTTTTTCCAGTGTCTCCACATCCTTCTTGTAGTGAGGTGACCAGAACTGCGCACAATAGTGTAAAGGTAATGGGGCATGTCGAGCTGAGGGGAGGGATGTTCATGTAAGAGGGCTGTGTTGATGTGTGAGGGGGAGTATTAAGGAGAACGGGGAGTGTTTAGATAGGAGTGGTCGCTGAGATCAGAAGGGGTGGGTTTTGAGATAAGGGAGGTGTGGATCGCAGGCGGTGAATTCGGGTGTGAGGGGGAGAATTTAGAAGCGAGACGGATAGTGTTGAGGAGAAAGGGTGTAATGTCTGTGTGAGAGAGATTGTGCAGAGAGGGGAAGGGGAGTGTTGAGGTGAGCGGGGGTGTGTTGAGGTGAGGGAGTGTGTTGCAGTGACAGGACAGTGTTGGTGTGAGAGAGAGAGTGTTGGGGTAATGGGGAGTGCTGAGTTGAGAGCGTGAGTGCTAATGTTGTCATGTGAGTGTTCCTTGAAGAATTATTGTTTAAATCATGCAGCTTCCATGGAGGTGGAGCTAAGCTGTGGCAGTCAGGTGGTAGTTTTTTTTTTGGTACTTTAGTTTAGTTTTGGGAAGCAGTTTAGCAGCAAGCGAAGAAGCAATCTCTCTCCCTCTCCCTGTCCTTCTCTTTTTAAAAGGCTGTGTTTTGCCAAATAGATTCGACTGCAACCTCTGCTGAGTTTCTTCTCAAGGGATTTTGAGCATTCAGCCCAGGAGGCTGGACACGTGTAATAATTCGGCATTAACCTCTGCTGTATTGTGGCGATTTGGAGGGTTTTGTGGATTGGATGTTGGCTTTGGTTGGAACAGACCAGAGATATTTCCTTCAGAGTTGTACATTATCGTGGTTGTTGTGTTTCTTGTTTGTAATTGTTAAATGTTCTTGCTAATTGTCTTACTATAAATGTCAACAATATTCTTAATTAAACTTTGTATTGAATAAGAGTTCTTCGTGGGTCAGTTCACTCACACCTGAAGTGAAACCTATCGTGCTCCTTCTTGCCAGATTCAAGGTAAAGAGTGACAGGTCACTCCAGCTTCATGGAACACATGGGAGTATCCAACCTGACTGAGAACAACTGGGGGCTCCGGGATTGAAACCTGTATTTCTTGATTGATTTGGGATTAGTGAACTCAAAGACAGTGAGTGGTGCGCAGATTTGTGTTTCCTTTTCAGGTGTTGTTTTCCAGTTTAAATAGGGAGTGTGGTTTGGATTAATGTCTCTTTCAGAGGCTCAGAAGTTTCTGCGGGTGGAGGAAGTCACGCAAGTTACCTGACAGATAGTGACTAAAGCAAAGCTTTTGGAATTGGAAACACATTGCAGTTGACATTGCCTGACAGAGTACAGAAAGGAGAGATAATTGTGGCAATAGCACAACATTTGGAATTGTCAGAAGCTCAGTCAGAATCGTTGGAAATGGCGAGAATTCAGTTACAAATGAAACTGGCTCAATATAAAAAATATAAATCATAGAAAGAAACCCTACAGTACAGAAAGAGGCCATTCGGCCCATCGAGTCTGCACTGACCACAATCCCACCCAGGCCCTACCCCTATATCCCTACATATTTACCCACTAATCCCTCTAACCTACGCATCTCAGGACACTTTTTAGTGTGGCCAATCAACCTAACCCGCACATCTTTGGACTGTGGGAGGAAACCGGAGCACCCGGAGGAAACCCACACAGACACGAGGAGAATGTGCCAGCTCCACACAGACAGTGACCCAAGCCGGGAATCGAACCCAGGTCCCGGGAGCTGTGAAGCATCAGTGCTAACCACTGTGCTACCGTGCTGCCCGGTGTAACGTTTGTGTGATAGAGATTGTGTGGAGAGGGGAAGGGGAGTATTGAGGTGAGCGGGAGTGTGTTGAGGTGAGGGTGTGTGTTGAAGTTACAGGATAGTGCTTATGTGAGAGAGAGAGTAGCTAAAAAGTAGTGAATTAAAACTATTTGAATTACAGGGAAAAGAAAAGGAAAGGGAGGAACAGCAAGCAAAATAATTAAATCAATCTGAATTACAGGCAAAAGGGAAAAGGAAAAATAGAAAGACTTTGAACTTCGGAAACTGGCCTTCAAATGTAAACATCGGGTACGATTGGCGGAGGTAAAGGGTAAAGTACAGTCTGAAGGTAGGGATGAGGATAGTGAGAGAATGAGGGGCAGAAAACTAATCAGGAGATAGAAAAGGCAACATAACAATCATCATGGGGGACTTCAATATGCAGGTGGACTGGGAAAATCAGGTCGGTCGTGGATCCCAAGGGAAGGAATTTGTGGAATGTCGAAGAGATGGTTTTTGGAGCAGCTTCTAACAGAGCCGACTGGGAAACAGGTAATTCTGGATTTGGCGATGTGTAATGAGGCAGAATTGATTAGGGAACTGAAGGTGAAGGAACCCTGAGGGAGCAGTGATCACAATACGATAGAATTTACCCTACAGTTTGAGAGGGAGAAGCTGGAATCAGATGTAACGGTATTACAATTAAATAAAGGTAATTACAAAGACATGAGGGAGGAGCTGGCCAGAGTTGATTGGAAAGGGAGCCGAGCAGGGGAGACAGTGGAACAGCAATGGCAGGGGTTCTTGAGAGTTATTTGGGAGGCACAACAGAAATTCATCCCAAGGAGGAGGAAGCATGCCACAGGGAGGACGAGGAATCCATGGCTGACGGGGAAGCCAAGGACAGCAGAAACACAAAAGGGAAAGCATCCTTAGTGGCAAGGATTAGTGGGAAGGCAGAAGATTGGGAAGCGAGCAGAGGACAACTTAAAAAAGCAATAAGGGGGGAGAAGATGAAATAGGAGTGTAAGCGAGCTCGTATTATAAAAAAAAGGAGGAGTTTTTCCAATATATAAAAGTTAAGAGAGAGGCAAAAATAACCATTGGATCACTGGAAAATGAGGCTGGAGAAGGAATAATAGGAAACAAAGAAGTGGCAGAGGAACTGATTAGTTTGCATCAGTCTTCACGGTTGAAGACACCAGTGGGATGCCAGAGCTCCAGGAGAGTCAGGGGGCACAGCTGAGTGTAGTGGTCATTACCAAGGAGGAGGTTCTGGGGAAACTGAAAGGTCTGAAGGTGGATAAATCACCTGGACCGGATGGACTACACCCCAGGGTTCTAAAATAGATGCTGAGGAAATTGTGGAGGCATTGGTGGTGATCTTTCAGGAATCACTGGAGGCAGGGAGGGTCCCAGAGGACTGGAAAGTAGCTGATGTAACACCGCTGTTGAAGAAGGGAGGGAAGCAGCAGATGGGAAATTATAGGCCGGTTAGACTGACTTCGTTCATTGGCAAGATTTTAGGGTCCATTATTAAAGATGAGATCACAGAGTAATTGGAAGTGCATGGACTTCAGCAAGGCGTTCGATAAGGTCCCCCATGCAAGACTTCTTGAGAAAGTGAGAGGGCATGGGATCCAAGGGGCTGTTGCCTTGTGGATCCAGAACTGGCTTGCCTGCAGAAGGCAGAGAGTGGCTGTGGAGGGGTCTTTCTCTGCATGGAGGTCAGTGACCAGTGGAGTGCCCCAGGGATCTGTTCTGGGACCCTTGCTGTTTGTCATTTTCATAAATGACCTGGATGAGGAAGTGGAGGGATGGGTTGGTAAGTTTGCTGACGACACCAAGGTAGGTGGTGTTGTGGATAGTTTGGAGGGATGTCAGAAGTTGCAGCGAGACATAGATAGAATGCAAGACTGGGCGGAGAAGTGGCAGATGGACTTCAACCCGGATAAGTGTGTGGTGATCCATTTTGGCAGATCCAATGGGATGAAGCAGCAGTATAATATGAAGGGTACCATTCTTTGCAGTGTAGAGGATCAGAAGGACCTTGGGGTCCGGGTCCATAGGACTCTTAAATCGGCCTCGCAGGTGGAGGATGCGGTCAAGAAGGCGTACGGCGTACTGGCCTTCATTAATCGAGGGATTGAGTTTAGGAGTCGGGAGATAATGCTGCAGCTTTATAGGACCCTGGTTAGACCCCACTTGGAGTACTGCGCGCAGTTCTGGTCACCTCATTACAGGAAAGAAGTTGAAGCCATTGAAAGGGTGCAGAGGAGATTTACAAGGATGTTTCCTGGATTGGGGGGCATGCCTTATGAGGATAGGTTGAGGGAGCTTGGTCTCTTCTCCCTGGAGAGACGAAGGATGAGAGGTGACCTGATAGAGGTTTACAAGATGTTGAGAGGTCTGGATAGGGTAGACTCTCAGAGGCTATTTCCAAGGGCTGAAATGGTTGCTACGAGAGGACACAGGTTTAAGGTGCTGGGGGGTAGGTACAAAGGAGATGTCAGGGGTAAGTTTTTCACTCAGAGGGTGGTGGGTGAGTGGAATCGGCTGACGTCGGTGGTGGTGGAGGCAAACTCGTTGGGGTCTTTTAAGATACTTCTGGATGAGTACATGGGATTTAATGGGATTGAGGGCTATAGATAGGACTAGAGGTGGGGATGTGATCAGCGCAACTTGTGGGCCGAAGGGCCTGTTTGTGCTGTGGTTTTCTATGTTCTATGTTCTATGATGAAGTAGGACTGAGTCAGCACGGCTTTGTCAAGGGGAGCTCATGTCTGACAAATCTGTTCGAGTTCTTTGAGGAGGTAACAAGGAAGTTAGATAGCGAGAACCTGGTTTATTTTGATTTCCAGAAGGCCTTTGATAAGGCGCAGCAGAGGAGACTGTTATATAAGTTAAGTGCCAATGGTGTTGAGGGCAAGATCCTGGCATGGATAGAGGATTGGCTGACTGGCAGAAGGCAGAGAGTGGGGATGAAGGAATCGTTTTTCCGGATGGCAGCCAGTAACCTAGTGGTGCGCCTCAGGGGTCGGTGCTGGGACCACAACTTTTCACAATATACATTAATAATTTGGAAAAATAAAATGTAGGCACTGTTGCTAAGTTTGGTGATGATGCAATGATATGCAGAGGGACAGGGAGTATTGCGGAAGTGGGCGGGGGGGGAGGGGGAGGAGGAGGGCTGCAGAAGGACTTGGACAGGTTAGGACAGTGGATAAAGAGGGGGCAGATGGAATACAATGAGGAAAAGTGTGAGGTTATGCACTTTGGAAGGAGAAATGGAGGCAGAGACTATTTTCTAAATGGGGATATGCTTCGGAAATCAGATGCACAAAGGAATTTGGGAGGCCTTGTTCAAGATTCTCTAAAGGTTAACCTGCAGGTTGAATCGGCAGTTAGGAAGGCAAGTGGAATACTGGCAATCATGTCGAGAGGCCCCGCAGCAGGTTCAGACCCACCCAGGTTCAGACAGAGACGCTGTTCAGATTCACACAAGGTTCGGACTCGGATCATGTTCAGATTCACACCGTGTACAGACTCACCTCAGCTTCACAATCATAGAAACATTGAAATATCGGAACAGCAGGAGCAGGCCATTCGGCCCTTCGACCCAGCTCCGACATTCAGTTTGATCATGGATCATCATCAACTTCAAAATCCTGACCATCCCTTGCTCCCATATCCCGTGAGCACTTTAGCCCCAAGAGCAAATATAATTTCTTCCTGAAATCACGAAAGGTTTTGGCCTCAGCTACTTTCTGTGGTAGCGAAGTCCATAGATCATCAGAGTGGAGAGATTTCTCCTCACCTCTGTTGTAAAAGGTTGATGCTTATCCTCAAACCATGAACCCTAGTCCTCAACTCCCTGAGCATCAGGAACATTCTTTCTGATCTACCCTGTCGAAACATGTTCCAATATTATATGTTTCACTCGAATGAACTGCAATGAATAAAGCCCTAACTGACTTAGTCTCTCTTCATATCACAGACTTGCCATCCCAGGAATCAGCCTAGTAAACATTCGCTGTACTCCCTCGATAGCGAGGATATCCTTCCTCAGATAAGGACACCAAAACTGCACATAATAGTGGAAGTGTGGCCTCAGCAATGCCCTGTACAGCTGCAGTGACACATCTCTCTTCCTGTACTCCAATCTTATCCCTATGAAGGGCAGCATTACAGTTGTCTTCTTTACTGCCTGTTGTACATGCGCGCTGACTTTCACTTACGGATGCATACAGACACCAAGGTCTCGCTGAGTATCCACCTCTCTCAATTTACACCCATTCAAATAATAATCTGTCTTCCTATTATTGCTGCTAAATTGGATAACCTCACATTTATCCACATTTTACTGCAACTGCTTTGCACGTGCCCACACATTGAGCCTGTTCATATCACACTGAAGCATGTCTGCATGTTTCTCATAGCTCACCCTCACACACCTTTTATCATCTGCAAATTTGGAGATGATACATTTAGTTCCATTTTCAGAATAATTAATATATAATGTGAGCAGTTGGGGTCCGTGCACAGATTCCTGCAGAACCCCACTAGACACTGACTGCTAATCAGAAAAAGGCCCATTTATTGCCAACTCTTTGCTTTCTATCAGTGAACCAGCTTTCTATCCGTCTCAAAACATTGCCTGTAATCCCATGTGCTTTCACTTTACATGGCAGTCTGCGATGTGAGAACTTGTCAAAAGTCTTCTGAAAGTCTCAATAAACACATCTGCTCACGTCACTTTCTGAACAGTAAGGTCTGGGTGACACCTACCCACACTGGACCTGGCCGTAAGGGACCGGGCAGTAAGGGACACAAGACACAGCAATACCTCTCCACCCACTTCCCTAAATTCCCACACTTACCCCAACTCTCAGTGCTTCACTCTCTGCAGCTTGCACTCTATGGAGCTCCCTGAGTGGGCACATTGCACAGGCCTCAGTTTGGTAGTTTATATTTGCCCGTGTCCAACTCATGAACCTGATTGAAGTCACTGCACCCCCTCCCCCTCTAGGTCTGAGTAACCGCCGAGGGCTGACCACCTTGGAAGCCTTTTTTGGAGTTTCAATGCTGGGTCCGGTTCCTGCTGCTCAGCCTCGGAAGTGAGTGGGGTTCAGCAGACCGGAGCTCGCCTCTTCCACCATGAGCGTGTGGCCCGAGTTCCCTTTATCGGGTGACAATGTGGTCGAGAGGCTAAACCCACTGTGTCCATTTCAGACTCCGTGGTTCCCACTGGCGGAGATGAGGAACAGGAGCCGGAGAGCCTGGAATTCTTTCCAAAGTCCCCGGTCTGCTGGGAATTGATTTTTCCTGCACGGCTTGGGGCTTCATGGCTTGTAGATGATTGAAGCATTCCCATAGGATGGTATCTCCCAGGCGGACTTGATAGGAAACTGACCCTGTTCCAGACTCGACCGTGCCTCATAACCACGCGGATCCATTGCCATGATTCTTTACTAATAACCTATCACCTGCCTTTAGGTGCCTCTCCCGGCTGGTGGGATCGGCACTGGGTATCTTGATACCTTGCCAACCTCCCGCCCTCAGGAAAATCAGTCTCGACCTTGGGCGGAGCCATCTTCCCATGACCAACTCTGCTGGGGCTGTTCCGGTCGTTGAAGGGAATGAGGTGGGGGTTGGGGGGAGGTGGGGGGGGGGGTGGTTGGGGGGAGTTGGGGGGGGTGTGTGGGGGAGGTGTCGTTCTGTAATTGAAGATTAATCTGGATGGTTTGGTGACCAAGGAGGCTGTGGGCTGGTTTTTTTGAACCTGCTTTTACTATTTGGGCCGCTCTTTCTGCCAGGCCGTTGGATGATGGGTAATATGACACTGTCCTAACGTGTTAATTTCTGTTCAACTTCATCGAATGCACAAATTCCTGGCTGATGAAGGGTGGTCCATTTTCAGAAACTAACATTTCCGGGATCCCGGGTGTCAAGAAAGAGGTGTGAAGTTTCTCCACTCTTGTCCTTGTGTTTGAGTAACTCACCCTGTGTACGGCCATCCATTTTGAATCAGCATCTACCATTACCAGGAACATAGACCCCATGAACGGACGGTCACTGTCCATGTGCAGCCACGTCTATGGCCGTCCTGGCCATTCCCAAGTGTGAAGAGTAGTGACTGGTGATAGTTCTGCCCTTGTTGATATTGCCAACACTGACCCACGCGCAAATATCCGTCCCCATACCTGGCCACCAACAGGACAACTTGGAGGATCTTCAGTTTGCCACTCCTGGGTGGCCATGGTAAAGTTCACCATGGGATGGTGACCCTGGCTCAGGATGACACTCTTGAACCCCATAGGCGTGTGCCATCTTCCACAGTCAGCTGCTCTCTGCCATTCCAATATGGGTGCAATTCAGGCTGTAACGGCCTTTTGGATTCCCCCATCAGCACTCGCTGCTTCAATTCATTCAGGAATGGATAATTTTGCCTCCACAGCCGAATATTATTGGCAGCCACTGGGAGAGTTTTGAAAAAGTTCATGATTACCATCTCTTCCATTGTGGGTACGACAAGAGTCTGTTAATCGTAGCCAACTCAAGGCATTGGCGTCAGTGACTCAGCCTCCTGGGTAATGGTAGGCGGACAGTAATAAAGCCCACAGCTGGATATGGGCCAATGTTATGGGCTGCACCGCCATGCGGGTACTTCTGGAATTTCTTTCCCCGAACTGCCACCATTGACGAGGTGTCACAGTGGTTAGCGCTGCTGCCTCATAGCGCCAGAGACCTGGGTTCAGTTCCTGCCTTGGGTCAATGTTTGTGCGGAGTCTGCACATTCTCACCGTATCTGCATGGGTTTAATCTGGTTTCTCCGGTTTTCTCCCGCAGTCTGAGAGACGTTGCTGGTTAGGTGCGTTGGCCAAGCTCAATTCTCCCTCAGTGTTACCCGGACAGGCACCAGTGTGTGGCGACGAGATGATTTTCACATTAACTTCATTGCAGTGTTAATGTAAGCCTACATTTGACACTTTATAAATGTTAAACTTCCTCTGAGTATGAAGTGTTGAATATCGCTGGGAATCCTCATCGAGCTGTCAGTATAAGTGCACGTGAATAAGTTCATAATTGGAAACAAGAATCCTCCTGCCAGCTTTGAAGCTCAGTCCTCAATCAGAGGGATTGGGTATTTATCCAGCTGTGAGAAACAGTTTACCGTTTGTTTAAAATTTCCCAGTACAAAGTATTTGTATTCACTCTTGGGACTTGGGTGTCACTGGCCGGCCAGCATTTATTGCCCATCCCTAGTTGCCCATGTTCAGAGGGCAATTAAGTGTCAACCACTTGGAGTCACATTTAGTCCTGACCACATAAGGACGACAGATTTCCTTCCCTGGGACATTGGTGAACCAGATGTGTTTTTCCGAAAATCGACACTGGTTTTATGGTCACCAGCTGATTCTGAATTACAGATATATTTATTCAAATTCCACCATCTGCTGTGACGGGATTCGAACCCGGGTGCACAGAACTTTAGCTGAGTTTCTGTCTTAATAGTGCAGTGATAAAACCACCAGTCCATCACATCCACACCCAGAGTGTACACACCCTGACTTCCGGTAACCGAGACACACCATTTTATATACGTCTGCAGGGCTCCCGGATTGGACAGCATTAACTGTCTCAATCAGGGAGCTCATATTCCAATAACTCCACCTGATGGTTATCGTTAAAGTCATTCAGTATGTCTCTCTGTCTGTCTCTTTCTGTCTTTCTGTGCATCCCTCTCTCTGTATCTCTCTCTCTGTGTGTGTATATATATATATATATATATATATATATATATACTGCCTGTTTCTCTGTGTCTCTTACTGTCTCTCTGCATCTCCCTCATTTACCTTCTCTCTACACTCTTCCTCTGTGTCTCCTCCCCCCTCAGTCTCACTCTCCTTGTCCCTCTCCTTCTCTGTCCCCCTTTTCTTATTTCTCTGTCTTTCTCTCTCTCTCTACCTCGCTCTGTCTTTTGCTCTTGCTGTGTCCATTGTACTCATTCAGTCTCACTGTTTCAAATTCACTGACGCTCTCTGTCTCTGTCTCTGTTTCTCTCTGCCTCCCTTTCTGTCTCCCTTTCCCTCTTCGTCTCCCTCTCTCATTACATTCTGCCATCTGTCTCCCTCTGTCTCCCTTTCTCATTCCCTGCCTCTCCCTCCCCATTTCCCCCAATCTCTATCCCTGTTTTTCTCGCTCTGAGAGTCCCTATCTGTCTCTGTCCTTTTTCTTTCTCTCTCTCTCTCTGTTTCACTACTTGTATCTGTTAGAAACTCTTTCAAACTGTGTCACGCTCCATGTATTTGTACCTTTCCCTCTCTCTGTCAACCTCCGTCTCTCTATCACTCCCAGTTTTGCTCTCACTGCCCTCTCTCTCTCTTTATATGTCACTCTCTCTGTCTCTGTAAGGCTGTTTGTTATTTATATTTTAAAGTCCAATAGGAAGATTCAGGGGTCTTGTAGTTGTAGTTTCCTCTCAGGGTCTAATGAGTTGAAGAATTGCAGTAAGGGGATATTTCAGCAGATTTATTAGCTGCTGCCTGAAGTGAGTCTGTGTCACAGCATAAATGGCAGTGTTTGTACAACAACTTGTGAGTTGCAACATGAAACCAAATTCCATAACACAATAATCTAACCATACCGACTCATCGCCCAAATCATACATCCGACTCCATATAGAATAAACCATTAATGTCGACCATAAGAGGATGAAATTGGCTGAGATAACAAACAGTAAAATGATGGATTTCCTGCGACTCTCCATCTCAGGGTCTCTGGGATTCTCCCCACTGCTGTGAGTCCGGAGTCTCCTGCGGGCTCTGCTGCTCATTAAAATGTGTCTGACGGTGAAAACGTTGAGCAGCAGAATCAGGGCGAACGGGACAGTCGGGGTTAGAATGTTGTGGAGGAACTCGATAGTTGTCCAGACCGGAGATAACATCACATCCATTGTGAACAAACAAAACCTGGGGTCGTTCCACAGCCAATATCTATTTAATAACATAAAATACCAGGAAATGTTCTTTAAACAGCTCAGCACCGTCACTGTTCCCAGAACCACAGCCGCCGATTTCTCACTGCAATATTTACTCTTCAGCTTGGGGCAGCAAATGGCCACAAATCGATCAAAGGTGAAAGTGACGGTGAACCAGACAGAACAGTCAGTGGCTGCATAAAGCAGGACGGCGTGGATGTTACACACGGGGAGCGACAGCAGGAAATCAAACTGTTCCGGATAAAGAATGGGAATGTGTCTGAATATCAGGTCGAGGATAACGACCAGCAGATCCCCCGCTGACATGGCCACCAGGTAACGAGTCACACATTTGGACAGACCACAGTTTCTGCTCGTCAGGGTCACAATTGTGATTATGTTCACTGTCAGGAAGGGAAATAAAGAATAAAATTAGACAGGATTCAGGGAAAGAAGTTCCCATTTGGACTGAGGATGGGTTGAAATAAAAAAGAATGTACACACATAAAATCACTTATTTTTTTTAAATCCAGCACGTCTTTTGCAGTGTGAGAGGAAAGTGGAGCATCCGGAGGAAACCCACACAGACACGGGGAGAAGGTCCAAACTCCACACAGACAGTGACCCAAGCCTGGAATTGAACCCAGCTCCCTGACGCTGTGAATCAGCAGTGCTAACCACTGTGTCACCGTGCAGGTCCATGGTAGCAACACAGTGGTATACATTTGGGAGCGAGATTTCCGGGGAGTCCACAACATTGACCCTCACTCAGCTCCAAGTAAATAGCCCCCCTCCCTTGTGGGGGATTTGGAGGGTATGAAGGATGAGGGAGTAAACCTTACAGAAAATCCAGACTGGAGTCCTGTAGATGGTAATCTGTCGTCTCTCAGACAGTTTACTGACAACCCCTGCAACAGAGCTGGGACCAAAGAGGGCTGGTTTGACCCTTGCCTCTGGACAATACTAACAATTGGCAGAGGGAGATCCTGATGCCTTGACAGCACAGAATCTCTATTATATTACACAGAACTGTACCCTGGAGAGGAGATCACAGCATTGTGGCCACTGTTAGCGCAACACAGGAAAAAATAGTAATCTCACACTCGATTGGCACAGAACACAACTTCCAGTGTTTGCTTTCAAGAGTGGGAGAAAGCTTCAGGGTTCAGCGAATCGCTATCGTCCATAATGCTCAGTGCGATTACTGCTGTCCCACGTTGGTCTACTGGACCAGTGCAGCTGCATCAGTCCTCTCTCGGCAGGAAGGTTGCCAATCTATGCACCAGGTAAAACTCAAACGAAGGCCAGTACCAAAGGAAAAGCCAAGCAGGCTGCCTTAATGCCTATCGTCCGGTGACTCTGATGTCCAATATTATGAAATGCATCAAAAGGTTGGTCATGGCATGAATCAGTTCCGGCTTCCCAGATTGCCTGGATCCACGACAGTTCACCGACATCCACAACAGGTCCACAATGCCATCTCCCTGGCCCGACAGTGAACCCTGGAACACAGACTCGTGTTTATCAACTACAGTTCAGCCTGCAACACCAATCGTCCTCCGAAACTCATGTCCAAAGTCCGTGGCCCTGGGCTGGGCTCCTGCCTCTGCAATTGGATCCTCCACTTCCTAATCCATAGAGAGCAAAATTAAGGACAGTGAACAACATCTCCTCCACAATCATCCTGAACAGCGGTGCCCCGTAAGGCTGCGTCCTCAGCCCCTTACTATACTCCTTATACACTGGTGACTGTGTGGCCAAATTCCCCTCCAACTCCATTTCCAAGTTTGCTGATGACACCTGCAGTGGGTCGGAGGAAGAGACACAGAATCTGGTGAACTGGGGCGACAACAATAATCTCTTCCTCAATGTCAACAAAGCAAATTGACTTCTGGAAGCCTAGTGGAGTACATGCCCCGGTCTACATCAATGGGATGAAGTTGACATAGTCGAGAGCTTCACGTTTTAGGGTCCACATCACGAAAAACCTTTCCTGGTTCCTCCATGACGTCCCTATAATTAAAAAAGTCTCCGAGCGCCTCTATTTTCTCAGAGGTTTACAGACATTTGGCATGTCAGCTGCGACTCTCACCAACTTTTACAGATGCACCATAAATAACATTCTAGCTTGGTATGGCTCCTGCTCTGTCCAAGACTGCGAGAAACTTCAAAGCTTGGTGAATGCAGACCAGTCCATCAATCAAACCAACCTCCCACTCATTAACTCTGTCTAAACTTCCCGTTGCCTCACAAAAGCAACCAGCCTAATTCAGGAATAGCGCACCACGGACATCAACTCTTCTCACTTGTTCCATCAGAGAAAAATATAAAAAATGTGTGAGGACATGGACCAACCGACTCATAGAATCATAGAATCACTACAGTGCAGAAGGGGGCCATTTGACACATCGAGTCTACACCGACAACAATCCCACCCAGGCCCTATCCCCAAAGTCCCACATATGTAGCCTGCTAATCCCCCAAACATACATATCCCAGGACGCTAATGGGCAGTTAACATGGCCAATCAACCTAACCTGCACATTTTGGACTGTGGGTGAAAACCGCAGCATCCGGAGCAAACCCATGCAGACACGGGCAGAATGTGCAAATTCCACACAGACAGTGATCCAAGCCACGAATCGAACTCGGGTTCCTGTGAGACAGCAGCGCTAACCATTGTGCCACCATGCTGCCGACTCAGGAACAGCTTCTCTGCTGCCACCAGACGTTTGAATGGACCCACATTGCATTAAGATGATCATTTACTACATCCTAGCTATGACTGCAACATTACATTCTGCCCTCTCTCCTTCTCTATGTACAGTATGCTTTGTCTGTATGGCACTCAAGCAACAACACTTTTCACTGTATATCCAATGTTATGAAATGCATCAAAAGGTTAGTCATGGCATGGATCAATTCCGGCCTCCCAGATTGCCTGGATACACTACAGTTCACCTACCTCCCCAACAGGTCCACAGACACCATCTCCCTGGCCCAACACTGAACTCTGTAACACTGTAACCCTGAACATAGAGAAGGAGAGAGTGCAGAATGTAATGTTGGACTCAGAGCTCGGGTGCAGAATAAGATCATCTGAATGCGATGTGGGTCCATTAAAACGTCAGATGGCAGCAGAGAAGAAGCTGATCTTGAGTCGGCAGCATGGTGGCACAATGGTTCGCACTGCTGTCTCACAGGAACCTGAGTTCGATTCCCGGCTTGGATCACATATTTATTATATGTGAAAATAATAAACCAAATCAAATCAGTCTTTCACATCTCAAGCTGAAACATCAGCACGATGTGCCCTGACCTTACCAATGAACTTATGCAGGTTGATGATGTACACGGGACGGCTGTGATCGAGACTGAATTTACAAGGCTGAATGTGGACATTGGGGAGCTGCGAGAAACTGGATTTGCTCACAGTGGATTCTTTCCAGAGGAACACCACACGTTCTTGTAATAGGAGAAATCCCAACAGGCGAGATGTGAGAATGGAACAAAGTTTAAAAAGAAGCTTCACTGGTGCTGATGGAATCCCAGGAATTGAAATGGGATCCCTGATGCTGTGAGGCAGCAGTGCTAACCACTGTGCCATACTGCCATCCTGCAAGGTGCCCTGGAGATATCCAAGATCACGGCCAGGACACCACCATCAGCATATCCGTGATAGGGAAATGATTGGAAAACAATCTGAGGGACAGAATTAATCTCCACTTCGAGAGGTAAGGATTTATGAACAATAGTCAGCGTGCCTTTGACAGGGGGAGATCATGTCTAACAATTCGCTGGAATATATTGAGGAGGTGACTGGATGAGGAGATGAGGGAAGTGCAGTCGATGTAGTCTACGTGTTCTTCAGAAAAGCTTTTGACAAATATGGAAGACTGAACAAGGAAGTGATTCCGATTGGAACCAGGTCAATTTGGTAAATTATATTCAAAATGGCTGAGTGGCAGAGGGTGATGGTGGAAGGTTGTTTTTGTGACTGCAAGCCTGTGTTCAGTGGGGTTCCACAGGGATCGATGCTGGGTCCCTTGCTGTTTGTAGTGTACATTGATGGTCGAGAGATGAATGTGTGAGGTGTGATCAGTACGTTTGCAGTTGATACAAAAATTGGTGGTGTGGTAAATATTGAGGAGGAAAGCCTTAGATTACAGGAATCATAGAATCCTACAGTGCAGAAGGAGGCCATTCAGCCCATCGAGTCTGCACTGAGCACAATCCCACCCAGGTGATATCCCCTGAACCCCATGCATTTACCCAAGCAATTCTCCCTGACAGTAAGTCCAGTATATCCTGGCCAATCCACCTAACCCACAAGTCTTCAGACTGTGGGCGGAAACTGGAGCACCCGGAGGAAACCCATGCAGACACGGGGAGAATGTGCAAACTCCACACAGATGTGGTCCAAGCCAGAAATCGAACACACGTCCCTGGCGCTGTGGGGCAGCAGTGCTAACCACTGTGCCACCGTGCTGAGGAAACTGAAAGGCTGGGCAAATGGGCAAATGTAATTTACACCTGACGAATGTGAGGCCGTGCATTTGGGACGACTATCCGGGCAAGGAAATGTACCATGTCCGGTCGAGTCTGAGGAAGTGCAGAGGACCAGAATGAATTTGGGGTGCATATATGTGGATCCCTAAAAGCAGCAAGACAGGTAGATGAGGTGGTTAAGACGGCATGTAGGATACTTGCCTTTAGCAGCCGCAGCATAGAATATAAGAGCTGGGAGGTGATGATGGAAGTTTATAAAACGCTGGTTAGACCAGAGCAAGAGAACTGTGTACAGCTCTGGTCATCACACTCCAGGAAGGATGTGATTACACTGGAGACGGTGGAGAGGAGATTCACCAGGATGCTGCCTGGGCTGGAGAGTTTCAGCTATGAGGAGAGGCTGGTTAGGCTGGGTTTTTTACCTTCGAGCAGAGACGGCTGGAGGTGGAGTGGGTGTAGTGGGTGGTGGTGGGGAACGCTTTCAGGTGGGGGCCGGGTGGCGGGGGGGGGGGGGGGGAACTGAGTGATATGAACAAAATTATGTGGCACACGGATAGGAAGAAACCTTTTCCCTTCAGTAGAGGTGTCAATAACCAGAGGGGCGTGGATTTAAGGTAAAGGGCAGATTGTTGTGTTGATTTGAGGGAAAATGTTTCCATCCACAGGGTGCTGGGATCTGCAGCTCACGGCCTGAAAGGATGGTAGAAGCGGGAACAACCACAAGAGGCATTTAGATCAGCAACTCAAACGCCACAGCATATAATTATTAAACTAGAAAGAGTGCAGACAATATTTACTCGGATGCTCCTGGGACTTGATGGATTGAGTTATAAGGAGAGGCTGAATAGACTGGGACTTTTTCTCCTGGAGTGGAGGAGGCTGAGGGGTGATCTTATAGAGGTCCATAAAATAATGAGGGGCACAGATCAGCTCGATAGTCAATATCTTTTCCCAAAGGTAGGGGAGTTTAAAACTGGATGGCACAGCTTTAAGGTGAGAGGGGAAAGATACAAAAGGGTCCAGAGGGGCAGATTTTATCACACAGAGGGTGGTGAGTGTCTGGATCGAGCTGCCAGAGGCAGTTGTAGAGGCGGGTACAATTGTATTTTTTTTAAAGCGTTTAGATAGTTAAATTGGTACGATGGGTATCGAGGGATATGGGGCAAATGTGGGCAATTGGGATTAGTTTAGGGGTTTAAAAAGAAAAGGCGGCATGGATAAGATGGGCCGAAGGGCCTGTTTCCCTTCTGTAAACTCTATGACAAGGCTGTGGATCGAGTGCTGGAAAATGGGATTGGATTGGATAGGTGTTTGATGACCAGTTCAGACATAATGGCCGAATGGCCTCATTTCGTGCTGTTAAAACTCGATGGCTGTTGGACCACCCACAGCAGTGGCCCCACCACTTGCAGCTCTCACAGCGCTGGCTGGGATACGGAGCATGTACCAAACCGACCTGGTTGCAAATGCGCAATTGCAGCCAGCAGTGAGCTGCCTGGTCTGAGAGAGACATCTGTCAGCTCTCTGCTGCTGCAGCTCGCTTCAACACAGCAGCTGCCCCCAGGTACTCCGGGGGTCCTCAGCTCTTTCTGAACAGCCCCCGACCAGATATAGACCCAGCCCCCGCCCCACCACCTGGACCAATCACCCTCCATTCCCCCACACTAATTGCATGCAGAATATCAGCAGGGCACGTCTCCCTAACCCACTGTGCATGCAAAGAGGCAGCGAGACCCCTCCCTACCCCACTGTGCATGCAGAGAGGCAGCGAGACCTCCTCCCTACCCCACTGTGCATGCAGAGAGGCAGCGAGAACCCCTCACTACCCCACTGTGCATGCAGAGAGGCAGCGAGACCCCCTCCCTACCCCACTGGGCATGCAGAGAGGCAGCGAGACCCCGCCCTACCCCACTGTGCATGCAGAGAGGCAGTGAGACCCCCTCCCTACCCCACTGTGCCGACAGAGAGGCAGCGAGACCCCTCCCTACCCCACTGTGCATGCAGAAAGGCTGCGAGACCCCCTCCCTACCCCACTGTCCATGTAGAGAGGTAGCGAGACCCCCTCCCTACCCCACTGTCCATATAGAGAGGCAGCGAGACCCCCTCTCTACCCCACTGTGCATGCAGAGAGGCAGCGAGACCCCCTCGCTACCCCACTGGGCATGCAGAGAGGCAGCGAGACCCCCTCCCTACCCAACTGTGCATGCAGAGAGGTAGCGATAACCCCTCCCTACCCCACTGTCCATGCAGATAGGCAGTGAGACCACCTCTCTACCCCACTGTGCATACAGAGAGGCAGCGAGACCCCCTGCCTACCCCACTGTCCATGCTGAGAGGCATCGAGACCCACTACCTACTCCACTGTGCATGCAGAGCTGCAGCGAGACCCCCTCCCTACCCCACTGTGCATGCAGAGCGGCAGCGACACCCCTCCCTACCCCACTGTGTATGCAGAGAGGCCGCGAGACCCCCTCCCTATCCCACTGTGCATGCAGAGAGGCCGCGAGACCCCCTCCCTACCCCACTGTGCATGCAGAGACGAAGCGAGACACACCACCCTACCCACTGTGCATGCAGAGAGGCAGCGAGACACCCTCCCTACCCCACTGTGTATGCAGAGAGGCCACGAGACCCCCTCCCTACCCCACTGTGCATGCAGAGACGCAGCAAGACCCCCCACCCTACCCCACTGTGCATGCAGAGAGGCAGCAAGACCCGCTCCCTACCCCACTGTCCATGCAGAGAGGCAGCAAGACCCGCTCCCTACCCCACTGTCCATGCAGAGAGGCAGCGAGACCCCCCTCCCTACCCCACTGTCCATGCAGAGAGGCAGCAAGACCCGCTCCCTACCCCACTGTCCATGCAGAGAGGCAGCAAGACCCGCACCCTACCCCACTGTCCATGCAGAGAGGCAGCAAGACCCGCTCCCTACCCCACTGTTCATGCAGAGAGGCAGCGAGACCTCTCCCTACCCCACTGTGCATGCAGAGACGCAGCGAGACCCCTCCCTACCCCACTGTGCATGCAGAGACGCAGCGAGACCCCTCCCTAACCCACTGTCCATGCAGAGAGGCACCAAGACCCGCTCCCTACCCCACTGTCCATGCAGAGAGGCAGCGAGACCCCCCTCCCTACCCCACTGTCCATGCAGAGAGGCAGCAAGACCCGCTCCCTACCCCACTGTCCATGCAGAGAGGCAGCAAGACCCGCACCCTACCCCACTGTCCATGCAGAGAGGCAGCAAGACCCGCTCCCTACCCCACTGTCCATGCAGAGAGGCAGCGAGACCTCTCCCTACCCCACTGTGCATGCAGAGACGCAGCGAGACTCCTCCCTACCCCACTGGGCATGCAGAGACGCAGCGAGACCCCTCCCTACCCCACTGTCCATGCAGAGAGGCAGCGAGACCCCCCACCCTACCCCACTGTGCATGCAGAGAGGCAGAGAGACCCTCCCTACCCCACTGTGTATGCAGAGACGCAGAGAGACCCTCCCTACCCAACTGTGCATGCAGAGAGGCAGCGAGACCCCCTCCCTACCCCACTGTGCATGCAGAGTGGCAGTGATGCCCCCCACCCTACCCCACTGTCCATGCAGAGAGGCAGCGAGACCCCCCTCCCTACCCCACTGTCCATGCAGAGAGGCAGCAAGACCCGCTCCCTACCCCACTGTCCATGCAGAGAGGCAGCAAGACCCGCTCCCTACCCCACTGTCCATGCAGAGAGGCAGCGAGACCCCCCTCCCTACCCCACTGTCCATGCAGAGAGGCAGCAAGACCCGCTCCCTACCCCACTGTCCATGCAGAGAGGCAGCAAGACCCGCACCCTACCCCACTGTCCATGCAGAGAGGCAGCAAGACCCGCTCCCTAGCCCACTGTCCATGCAGAGAGGCAGCGAGACCCCCCTCCCTACCCCACTGTGCATGCAGAGAGGCAGCGAGAACTCTTCCTACCCCACTGTCCATGCAGAGAGGCAGTGATGCCCCCTCCCTACCAACACCAATCACGTGCAGAGTGGCAGCGGGGACCACCCCGCCCCACAGACAGCGGGCAGAGTGGTAACGGGACACTGTCTGACCTAGCAACTACATTCAGTGCAGGCCCCGCTACCTTCAGGCCCCGCCACCTCATGCCCCACTCCCTGGTACTGCCCGGTGGGCATTGTCCAAGGGGCACCTACCTTTGCCCTCGACCTTGCCCGGTGTCCTCAATGGCCTTCAGTTCTCCCGGCGAGGTCATCATGACTCGTCCTCATACATGTGGCCAGCTGTTTTCCTCACCGGACCCAACCTCTCCCGGTGAGGCTGCAAAGGCAAGTGTGGCGCACAATTCCATCCCAGGCTCGCTAATTTCATTTAAATTTGTTTTAAAATAAATTGAAATAATTTATTCAGCCTCTTGCCGGAAATGGGCAGGAGACTGAATCCGCTGTTTATCCATTGCCGGTGAAGGTTGCAAGAGGTGAGAAATGGGACGTGGACCTGAGTTCCAGGCTGTCACGCGGTTTTACTTGATCACCCCACCATCAATGGACAGGGAGTAGCTGTTATCCTGCCCCCCTACCGTGTGTGTGTTGCGTGTGTCTATATTGTCTGTATCAGTATGCATGTGTGTGTGTGCGTGTTTGTGTGTGAGCAACAGAGTACCTGACGAGTGTTCCTAAGTGTGCGTTATTCTGGAGTGTTGCAGCAATTTTGGTTCTTGAATTTGTGAGTGAGTGGGAGTATCTAAATCTGATTGCTTCTATCAACAAATGTGTGTATTAATGTATGTGTGTTTGGGTGTGTCTGTGTGTTTGTGTTCCTGTTGCTCTCGGATAGCTTGTGGTGGCACAGGGGATAGCATTGCTGCCTCACAGCACCAGAGGTCCTGGTTCAATTGCTGGCTTGGCCCCTGTCTGTGCAGATTCTGCATGTTCTCCCCATGTCTGCATGGGTTTCCTCCGGGTGCTCCAGTTTCCTCCCACTATCTGAAAGTTGTGCTGGTTGGGTGCATTGGCCGTGCTAAATTCTCCCTCAATGGACCTGAACAGGCGCTGGAGTGTGGTGACTCGGGGATTTTTATAGTAACTTCATTGCAATGTTAATGTTCGCATACTTGTGACACTGATGAATAAATTTCAAATTTAATGAAATATGTTCTCTCTCTGTGAGATCCTGCTGTGCAGATATGACCAATAAAATTGATTCTGCGGCCTGGTGATTGGGTGGGTGAACTGGTGTTATATGCACAGGGTGAAAAGGATTCTGTCTCAATATTTTACGCATGAAGGAATAGTGTTTGAGGTCACATGTCTATGGAAAGTCACAGCACTCAGAAGACATCCCAGCCCATAGACCATGAGACAATTGTCAGTGGCTGAAAGAATTAATAACCGGATACAGAGATTCAACAAGAGCAGCAAACCCAGTACAGGAAATGACAAGAAAATCAATACAGTTAAACAGCCTTTCTAGAATTAGGAACTGGACACCGGGGACGGGACTTTCCAGCCTCACTCTTCCCCAAGCTGCAAAATCCCACCCGTGTTCAACAGACCTTCCCATTCTCCGCCCCTCGCCTGCTCCGATTCCCGTGACGGTCGGGCCGGTCCAATTCCAGCCAGAGACTTACCCGGAACACCAACAATCGCCAGGAGGGGATAGTAAAAACATTGAATCGCGAACAGTAGATATTGAAACCGAAAAGCTGATGTCATCCACGAATAATCAGCAGTAAACTCAGAAATCCAAGAGAGTAAACTCCTGTCCTTGGTTGGAACATTCCGGTACATTGTTCCCAGATTCTGATCCATTGTTGAAACATTCCGGTTCATTGTTCCCAGATTCTGATCCATTGTTGAAACATTCCGGTTCATTGTTCCCAGATTCTGATCCATTGTTGGAAGATTCCAATCCATTGTTCCCAGATTCTGATCTCTCCTCTCCCTCCCTCTCTCTCCACAGCCGCTGATCTCTGTTGGTGTCGGAGTTGCCGCTCCCGCTGACTCAATGGGACAACACATTGAACGGAATCCCTTATTAATAGAAGAGGGGAATCCCTCCAGGCACACTAATCGGATCCATGGAGACTCACATCAATTCCAGTCACTAAACAAACAGCTTCACTTAACCCCCTTCAATCCAACACTTTTTATACCCAACGTAGAACAGTTACAGCCTCGATGGGGTGTTGAGGGTCAGGGAGGGATGGAAAGTTGGAAATAATGTAGGGTCAATATTAATTCGATACAGCAGAGATCACTCTGCTAGTGTTAATTTTGAGATGACGAGAATACAAAAGCAGGGGTGTACTGCTGAGGGTTTATAAGACACTGGTCTGACCGCATTCACAATATTGTCAGCAATTTTGGTCCCCGTATCTAAGGAAGGATGTGCTGGCCTTGGAGAGTGTCCAGAGCAGGTTCACAAGAATGATCCGGGGAATGAAAGACTTGACGCATGAGGAGCGTCTGAGGACTGGGGGTCCATACTCGATGCAGTTTGGAAGTATGAGGAAGGGGATAACATTGAAACTTACAGAATAATGAAAGGCCTGGATCGAGTGCACTTGGGGAAGATGTTTCCATGAGTAGGGGAGACTTGGACCCGAGGGCACAGACTCAGAGGAAAGGGACGGCCCTTTAGAAATGTGATGTGGAGATGGCGGTGTTGGACTGGGGTGTGCGCAGTAAGAAGTCTCACAACACCAGTTTCCCACTCACCTGATGAAGGAGCAGCATTCCGAAAGCTTGTGATTCGAAATAAACCTGTGGGACTTTAACCTGCTACCGTGAGATTTCTGACTTCAGAACTGAGACGAGGAGGAATTTCTTCAGCCAGAGGGTGGTGAATCTGTGGAATTCATTGCCACACAAGGCTGTGGAGGCCAGATCATTGACTGTGTTTAATAAAGCGATAAACAGGTTCTTGACTGGTACAGCGATCAAGGGTTCCGGGGAAAAAGCAGGAGAATGGGTTTGAGAAACTTATCAGCCAGAATTGAATGGTGGAGCCGGCTCGACGGACCGAATGGCCTCATTGTGCTCTTATATCGTATTGTCTGATGGGTATCATGGTCGTGGTTATTAGATGAAGTTAACGTCAATCAGGGTTGATACAGTCTGCTTACTCCAGGTTGTAGCAGATCTTATGTACAGTTCATGGACAGAACAATCTTAGTAAAGGACTTCACACGGATCAATCTCTCAGCATTACGTACAGTACAGTCTTAGCTCGAGTCATCAGATAGAACTGTCTCTCAGTGTTATGTACAGTACAATCTGAGGCTTCAGATAGAACTATCTCTCAGTGTTATGTACAGTACAATCTGAGGCTTCAGATAGAACTATCTCTCAGTGTTATGTACAGTACAATCTGAGGCTTCAGATAGAACTATCTCTCAGTGTTATGTACAGTACAATCTGAGGCTTCAGATAGAACTATCTCTCAGTGTTCTGTACAGTACAATCTGAGGCTTCAGATAGAACTATCTCTCAGTGTTATGAACAGTACAATCTGAGGCTTCAGATAGAACTATCTCTCTGTGTTATGTACAGTACAATCTGAGGCTTCAGATAGAACTATCTCTCAGTGTTATGAACAGTACAATCTGAGGCTTCAGATAGAACTATCTCTCAGTGTTATGTACAGTACAATCTGAAGTTTCAGATAGAACTATCTCTCTGTGTTATGTACAGTACAATCTGAGGCTTCAGATAGAACTATCTCTCAGTGTTATGAACAGTACTGTAGGCGGGCATAACTTTTGTGGGTATTAGGATTAGAATATTTCTTAAACTATAACTCGAAAAATGAAGCAAAACAGGACAGCATTCAGCCAGAAAGGTGTGAGTAAGGCAAGCAGACATCTTTTAAACACAGAAACCAGGTTGACAAAGACTCAGGAACTCGCATCAATATGCTATTCAGAAAATATCTTGAGACCTGGAAAACTTCCTGACATCCCATCAAACACCCATTGTCCAAAGGAATTCAGAGACATAAAGCAATTATCACACTCTTAAACCAAACTTTACATATTAAAACTCTAGACCAGAAAACCCATTAACGGGATAACTATAAAAGAAAACCATTTACACATCAAACTCCACACCCACAAACCTATTGAAACAGGATGATTATATCAGGAAACCACTCACAAACCATTTACATATCAAAACAGATCGTTACTATAACTATACTCCGTTTTGGCAGGCAGGCAGAGTACTTTGCGGGACTGTCTTGTCTGTGTCCTGATTGTACCTCCGTCGACGTAAAAAACTATAATAAACTGTGCTTTTATCGATCTTGGCTCTGGGTGCGAGTGGTGTGGTATCTGTTCACTCGCGCTAACAATTGGGGGCTCGTCCGGGATCGTGACCGCCGCTGGAACATCGCCTCTCAAACACTGGGTGAGTATCTTTACTCATTTAAAGTCCGCGGGAATTCCCAGTGCCAGCGGTGTTCCACGGCTGCCGCGATCTGAACTTGTGAACAGAGCCCGATCGAGAGCTGCACAGCGGGGTAGGTTCTTCTTTGGGCGGGTGAGCGGGGTCGCGAATTGTAATTGATTGTGTACTGTTGCATTCCGTGTATCCCTGACAGCGGACCCGACCAGACATTAGCTGACCCAAAAGGTACCTAAGGAAGACAAGGGTTAAGTGGCCGGGAGGACGTCCAGGGTTAGGGCCAAT
This sequence comes from Mustelus asterias, assembly GCF_964213995.1. Taxonomy (NCBI): domain Eukaryota; kingdom Metazoa; phylum Chordata; class Chondrichthyes; order Carcharhiniformes; family Triakidae; genus Mustelus; species Mustelus asterias. The sequence continues at coordinate 39,920 of NW_027592705.1, forward strand.
GAACGCGGACTCACGAAGTTCGGTTTAAGTCCGGGCGCTGCAAGTCGGGTAGGACCTCTGCAGGCGCGAAAGTCTGGGCCACTGGAAACAGATCCGCGAGGAGTCTGCTACATGTCCGGGCGCTACTAAGTCTGGAGCCTCTGTGAGTGCTTCGGGCACTACAAGCAGGAGACCTCTGGTAGCGCGAAAGAACGGCCACACGCCGGGGGAACTCCTACCTGCGGTCAATCCCACGCTTGTCCGCACCCAGGTCAGGCTGATTCCCGGGGAGATAGGGAAACGGCGAGCCTCTGTGGATTGATTTAGCGGTAGGATTTGGTCAGGAAAGAGTGGCCCCCGGCCCCTGTAGTCGTGGTCAGAGCCCCCCCCCCCCCTGTCTCTGTGAGCGGTGATCTCCCCGTTACATGCAGGACGGGCTCTGCGTGTTACTGCTGAAGGTTTAAAGGTACTGACAGTGGAAACACCAAACCAGGAACCCCAGGGATACCTACACAAGTATCTGTGGGAAGCACCAAACCAGGATTAGTACACCACTGATCTTAGCTAAGAGATTCGACATGGATAGCATTGAGACCATTTTTGAATGGGGGCTGGAAGGGTCCCTCACCCGCTATCTAGCAGATAAAAACAAGAACCTAATTAAAAGCATGATTAAAACAGGGTGGAAACCCCAAGACCCCCTTGAGAGCCAACGGGAATGGTGGGCAACGGAAAAGAGGAACAAGGATGATAAGGCTTGGATCCTCATACTAAAGGCACACCTCACCCTAGCAGGGCGAGTCCATAAATACGTTCAGGATAAACAAGAAAAGGCTGAACAGAAAAAGCATGCTGCTGTGATGGCTATTAACCCCGTGTTGCCGGCACTGACCGACTTCTCCCGTGAAGCCCCATACGAGGAATGTCCCGATTGGGAGTGCTTAATAGACGAGACAAGTCCTCGGTGCCCAACAGGGGGGAGTCCCCCGGTAACCACCGATCCCCCAAACGCCAAAGCAGCACCTCTTAAGATCGAATGTATCCCAGGGGGACAAGGGAGAGCCGGGCGAGGAAGGCAGGCCCAAATTAAAATGACGTATGTGTCACTCTCGCCAGGGGACACTATGAAATTACTAGAAAAGCTCCCAACCCTGCAGCCCAGGCACAGTAACGCAATTTTTTGGCAAAAGATGAAAGAGATGCAACTGTGCCACAACTTACACAACCGAGATATAGCAGGGTTAGTAAGAGCCAAGATGCCCGAGAATCACTGGGCTCGGCTCCGGGCAGAACACCAGAATGGGACTTGGTGTGCAGACCTAGACGGGAGCCGCCGGGAGCAGGAACAGGCTCGGACAGGCTTTAAAAACGATATCATCCTGACCATGGGGGAGGTCCCCGTGAGTTGGAGTGTAATAGTAGGAGTAACGCAGAAAAAGGAGGAAGGGGCTCAGGAATACGGGCGACGAAAATTCGATGCCTTTGTAGCCCACGGAGGAATGCCAGATGCAGATAGACAGAACCCGGCATTCCTCCAGTTATATAGGGATGGGCTGAGCCCAGCACACCAAGCTATCCTAAAGACAGGATTGGTAAACTTTAACACCTTCGATGAATTAGAAAACTGGGCTGTCACTGTAGACAACCAGCAAAGGAAAACACAGGGCGCCAGAGCAGGGATATCAGCGGTAGGAACTGAAGGAGGAAATTGCTACAGGTGCGGGGAATTAGGCCATTTCAAAAGGGAATGCCGAGCTATAATCCCGCACCCTCCTAATACATGTAATAAGTGCGGCAGAATCGGACACACCGAATCTACCTGCAAAGACAGAAGGATCCCAAGGAGAAAGGGAGCGCCCCCGAAGAGACTGGAGAAAACCCCGGCAAGCGCCCCAGATATAAGGGAGAATGAGGTGGTTTCGGACCCAGCGCACCTCAGCCACCAGCAGCTGCTGGACATTATACAAACCTTGGCGGCACAAAAATCTGCATGAGTGGCATCGGCCCCCGCCCCGGGAACGGACCCCCGTATCTGGGTGAATGCATCGTTAGGGGGCCGGCGATGCAAAATATTAATAGATACGGGGGCTTCGATATCCCTCACCAACATGGCACTACCCACCACCCACCATTCCATAGTAGTAGTAGGAATAGGGGGGGATAGGACTATAGCATATCAGAGCGAAGCAGTGTTACTTGAGGTAGAGGGGATCATACTCCCCGTACACTTCTGGGTGGGCCCAAATGAAGAAGGGACAATTTTGGGAATAGACCTCCTGGGAGAGTTAGGAGCAGTGGTGGACGCTTTCAATAAGCGCCTGCTGTGGACGGCAAGGAAAGAACACAAGAGCGGGATCCAAGGATACTGGGTCCCTAATAAGAACGTAGCAGCCATAGGCATGGGGGCTCCGGCTCCGACGGCCCGAGACTGGAAGAAGGAGGGACTAGTGGGACTCTTATGTCAAGCACTACCCCGGGTCTGGGCTACAGGCAAGCAAGACTGCGGTCTCGTCACAATCCTTCCTCTACAAATACAAGGACCAGCCCATGCCCCTCATAAACAATATCCCATAAAACCCGAGGCGTTACAGGCAACCGAAACAATCGTCCAGGCTTTGGTTAAACGGGGCATCCTGAGACCCATCGTGTCCCACACAAATTCCCCGATGTGGCCCGTCCGTAAGCCAGACGGGAACTACCGACTAACCATCGACTATACCGCCCTGAATAAGGTCACCCCAAAGGAACACCCTATCGTTGCGAGCCCGGCCACTATATTTAACGGACTGCGACCTGAATATTGTATCTTCTCCGTGCTAGACATAGCAAACGGATTCTGGTCAATTCCACTCCACCCAGACTCCCAGGAGAAGTTTGCCTTCACCTGTGGAGGTAGACAGTACACCTGGACCCGTCTCCCCCAGGGATTCCACAATAGCCCCAACATATTCCACCGGGTTATGAGCAAAGCCCTCGAAAATTGTAACTTATCCCCCTATGAGAGCGCTTTTCTTTAATATGTGGATGACATCTTGATCGCCTCCACTAACCCGACGGGGCATTTGGGAGCCCTGTCAGTAATCCTGCGGGGCTTACAAACAGCAGGATTTAAGGTTAACCCAACCAAAGCACAACTCGCAAAACCAGAGGTCCGATATCTGGGGCATTACATAAGTCAGGGAAAGAAAACCCTTCCCACGGACCGAAAAACAGCAATTGCCAACATGACCCGTCCGAACACAGTTAGGGGGGTGCGTAGGGTAATGGGACTCTTTAATTACTGTCGGAATTTCATCGATCAGTTTGCATCCATAGCAGAACCTATCCAGCGATTGGTAAAAGGGGGGAGGCCGGGGGCAGAAATCATTGAATGGGGACCCGAACAAGAAACAGCATACTCCCACCTGAAATCAGAATTATTAGCGGCCCCAGCCTTATGCCTGCCCAACATAGCGAAACCGTTCCATCTTTTTTATAATGCGGAGGACGGATTCTATAGCTCCGTTGTGACTCAAGAAAGTGGGGGCACCATGAGACCTGTAGCATATTATTCGGTGCGGCAGTCCCCGATAGCCAAAGGACTACACAAATGTGTGGCAGCCCTGGACTGTGCCGCATGGGCAGTCAGGGTGTGCGAACCCATTACTATGTTAGGACAGATCATCCTGCACACAAAACATACAATAGTAGAATTATTAAACACAGGTCGACTCCGAACTGTTTCAGATGCTCGAAGGGCAACTTGGGAGGCAGTGCTCCTTCCTCAGGACCAATCTATTAAAATCGTACGAGATACCGGAAGAAACCCAGCAGAGGGGTTCCTTCCAGACGGCAGTCCACATCACTGTCCGATTAACCCAGACATGGATACAGAGGATGGGATTAGTGATCAGCCACTGGAGAACCCCGATATAATACTATACGTAGACGGGTCCCGAAGGCAGGTGGAGGGACAGTACCGCACAGGATGGGCAGTGGTAGATCAGGAAGGAACACTAATAGCAAAGGGCACCATGGGGGGGGGGGGAGACCTCTGCTCAAGTGGCCGAGCTTATAGCATTAACAAAGGCCCTTAGCGCAGGAAGGGACAAAAGGGTAAACATATACACGGACAGTCAATATGCGTTCGGGGTGGTTCACGACTATATGATAGCATGGAATAGGCGCGGATTCATTACCGCAGCGGGGGGACACATAAAACATGAAAATATAATTCGAGACCTGGCCACAGCATCCAGACTACCCTCAGAAGCAGCCGTAATTAAAATAAAAGCCCATCAAAAGACAAGGACTGTAGAGCAGAAGGGGAACCAACTAGCAGATGCCGCTGCTAAAGCTGCAGCAGGGGAAGCCCTCCCACAGATAGCTGCCATCACCTCTTCCCCCATGGAAGAGATGGATGTTCATAAACTACAGGGTAGCGCTGACCCAGACGAGGTGGCGCGGTGGAAACAGACCGGGGCGTCCTTAGACGAAGATGGTATATGGAGGAAAGGACATCAAGTAGTCGCCCCCTCATTCATACAGGCGGAACTACTTCGACTCCACCACGAACCAAACCACTCCGGACGGGATGGGACCCTAGCTCGTTTATCAGGAGATTGGTGGTGGCCAGGGATGGGGCGGGATGTAGCTAAGCACTGTCAAAGATGCATCATATGCGCACAGCATAACCCTGGCCGGCCCCTGAAGGTTAAACTAGCAAACCAACCCAGGCCAAAGGGACCTTGGGAAAACCTCCAAATTGACTTCATCGGCCCTCTACCCACCAGTCGTGGGAAGAAGTACTGCCTGGTCCTCATTGACCAGTTCACCCGATGGGTAGAAGCCTTCCCAACCCGGGATTGCGGGGCAACCACTGTAGCCCACATCTTAGCATACGAGATAATACCCAGATGGGGAGTCCCGTTACAACTGGACTCCGACCAGGGGACACACTTCACAGGCAAGGTAATGAAACACGCATGTAAAACCTTAGGGATCCGACAGCGGTTCCATATACCATACCACCCCCAGAGTGCTGGAATGGTAGAGAGAATGAATCGCACCCTCAAGAACACGATAGCAAAACCTACCGCAGAAACAGGTCAGGGGTGGGTAGATGTCCTTCCCTGTATCCTGATGCGCCTACGGGCCACCCCAGGTCGAACCATAGGGCTCACCCCGTTCGAACTAATGACCGGGAGAGCAATGCGACTCCCCGAAAACATCGCCGTGGGAGGGGAAGAAATGACACCCCTCCGGGACAAGCTCAAACGATATGTGCAACACTTAGATTCACAACTCCGAGACCTGCACCACACAGCCAGGGACCAGCAAGCCATTAGAGACCAGGCTAAAAAGGAAAATGTCAGTCATACCCCCACCCTCCCTCGAGTAGGGGATAGGGTTTTGATTCGGATTGCCCCAGACCGACCCGGGTTTGCACCGAAATGGATGGGACCCCACGAGGTTATCCTTACCAGCGATACATGTGCGTGTGTCGATGTGAAAGGAAAAGGCCGATGGAAACATTGGTCGCAATTAAAATCCTATCACCACGGGGAAAGAGGACAGAGCAGACTGACTGAAAGGACAGAGGATGCTCCGTCCACTCCACGTATTGGCCCTTAACCATCTTTGTCCTTTCAGCGGAAATCGAAATAACAACCTTTATTTTCCAACACTAAAGGAACTATATGCCAACCGAGGCATGAATGTATATATGTCGATAGAAATAAGAATAAGATAAGTAAGACAAGTTCATCACCTAATATGAACCTAACGACTGGCGGCCACCAGGTTTTATATATCCTCCCCCAACCCCTCTCCAGAACCATGTGGACCACTTGGAGGATGATCCTCGCGGCGACCTTCCTGACGAGTGTGGCACCCGAAGAACACCCCATCTACCCGCGATTCCATGGGGTAGCCTTCAACACATCCGAGGCACTATGTGTGCCAGCTGGACCGGACCCTATGAACAGTAGAACTTATCTTAACGCATGGCTACAAGTTTACCCGGGTATCAACGAGATCTGCTTCACTTGCACTTTAGAAGGACTCCGAACATGCATTCAACAGCGGGACCTCCAGAACAGAGACCAGTGCGTTTTTGGGACTCTCTGCGCCCTCCCCGACAACCCACAAGAGGCCCGACCACAGGACACTTTGAATTCAAACATGGACATTTGCGGCTATTACGGACTTGTTGAGGCTCCCGCAGTCTCATTGTATGTATGTTTTGCACCGCTTCCAACGCGGGCCCCCACGACCACAAGGCCCGAAATCTTACCCTGTCCCTTGCAAAGCAGAGGACCGGAGGGAGGACTGGTGTTGTGGAACGAGGGGGAAATTGTGTACGACAACGTAAAACATGAGGTGGTACCTGTCCTGATCGACATTTCAGGAATCCAGGTACCCAGGCATTGCTCAGAACAGGTACAGAACTTGTATCAGATGTTAGAGAGAGAGACCATAAAACGGGCCATTGACGCAATGGGGGCCACACACTACAGGGGAAACATAAACACCAACACATACCGAAGCAAACGGGGTATTATCAATGATATGCTCACAGGGCTGAATACAGGAGACACAATGATTAACTCCATTGACATCCAGGGCCTCAACAGTAAAATTGAACAGCTGAAAGGGGTAATGAAAAACATATTACAGCGGTCATTAGACCAGCAGGCGGAACAAGCATTCTTAGAGGAAGCGGGCGCCCATATCCAACTAGATGGGATTGCAGTGTTAGAAGCACATGCCCGAACTATCAATCGCCTCATAGACAGGGAAAGGGAAGACACTGCCCGGGTACAACAGGGACAGTTATGCCATGCATATGGTCAGTGGATGGTGGCACAAATACGACACAATTTGGACCAGGTACACAGGGGGGAAGTGCCCGATTGGATCGACAGCGCCCAACTAGCGCAACTCGCAGATCAGAAGGGGGTGCTGGATGACCGGACCCTGAAGGGGATGACACGAGTATATCCAGTAATCCCCGACTGCGAGGATAGTGAGGGCACCGGGATAGGAATGGTTCTGCTAATTCCAACGGTCACACAGGACGCTGGACCATTCCCCATCTTCCGAATTGAAAATATTGGTGTTGTTAGGGGCAATGCTTCCCTCCGCTACCACATAACCGAAAACATGGCCATCTCCAAACATGGCATAATGTCCAGTGTTTCTCTCGCAGGGTGCAAGCAGAGGGGAGAGGTCACCATCTGTCCTCACCCACTGAGACAAGGAGAGGCAGCAGAATGTGGGTTTAACCGAACACAGGACTGCACCTTAGAGATTATACCCGTAGACCCACATTTCGCCCGGGCAGGATACGGGGGGCGGGGTAGA
>NW_027592706.1:0-22500 GCF_964213995.1 Mustelus asterias
GGGTCAGTACTGAGGGAGTTGCCCGCAACTGTCCAGAGGGTCAGTACTGAGGGAGTGCCGCACTGTCCCAGAGGGTCAGTGCTGAGGGAGTGCCGCACTGTCAGAGGGTCAGTGCTGAGGGACTGCCGCACTGTCAGAGGGTCAGTGCTGAGGGAGTGCCGCACTGTCAGAGGGTCAGTGCTGAGGGAGTGCCGCACTGTCAGAGGGTCAGTACTGAGGGAGTGCCGCACTGTCAGAGGGTCAGTGCTGAGGGAGTGCCGCACTGTCAGAGGGTCAGAGCTGAGGGAGTGCCGCACTGTCAGAGGGTCAGAGCTGAGGGAGTGCCGCACTGTCAGAGGGTCAGAGCTGAGGGAGTGCCGCACTGTCAGAGGGTCAGAGCTGAGGGAGTGCCGCACTGTCAGAGGGTCAGAGCTGAGGGAGTGCCGCACTGTCAGATAGGAGTGCCGCACTGTCAGTGCTGAGGGAGTGCCGCACTGTCAGAGGGTCAGTACTGAGGGAGTGCCGCACTGTCAGAGGGTCAGTACTGAGGGAGTGCCGCACTGTCAGAGGGTCAGTACTGAGCGAGTGCTGCACTGTCAGAGGGTCAGAGCTGAGGGAGTGCCGCACTGTCAGAGGGTCAGTACTGAGGGAGAGCCGCACTGTCAGAGGGTCAGTACTGAGGGAGTGCCGCACTGTCAGAGGGTCAGGACTGAGGGAGTGCCGCACTGTCAGAGGGTCAGGACTGAGGGAGTGCCGCATTGTCAGAGGGTCAGGACTGAGGGAGTGCCGCACTGTCAGAGGGTCAGGACTGAGGGAGTGCCGCACTGTCAGAGGGTCAGGACTGAGGGAGTGCCGCACTGTCAGAGGGTCAGGACTGAGGGAGTGCAGCACTGTCAGAGGGTCAGTACTGAGGGAGTGCCGCACTGTCAGAGGGTCAGTGCTGAGGGAGTGCTGCACTGTCAGAGGGTCAGTGCTGAGGGAGTGCGGCACTGTCAGAGGGTCAGTGCTGAGGGAGTGCCGCACTGTCAGAGGGTCAGTACTGAGGGAGTGCCGCACTGTCAGAGGGTCAGTGCTGAGGGAGTGCTGCACTGTCAGAGGGTCAGTGCTGAGGGAGTGCTGCACTGTCAGAGGGTCAGTGCTGAGGGAGTGCCGCACTGTCAGAGGGTCAGTACTGAGGGAGTGCCGCACTGTCAGAGGGTCAGTACTGAGGGAGTGCCGCACTGTCAGAGGGTCAGTACTGAGGGAGTGCCACACTGTCAGAGGGTCAGTACTGAGGGAGTGCCGCACTGTCAGAGGGTCAGGACTGAGGGAGTGCAGCACTGTCAGAGGGTCAGTACTGAGGGAGTGCCGCACTGTCAGAGGGTCAGTGCTGAGGGAGTGCCGCACTGTCAGAGGGTCAGTGCTGAGGGATTGTCGCACTGTCAGAGGGTCAGTGCTGAGGGAGTGCCGCACTGTCAGAGGGTCAGTACTGAGGGAGTGCTGCACTGTTAGAGGGTCAGTACTGAGGGAGTGCCGCACTGTCAGAGGGTCAGTACTGAGGGAGTGCCGCACGTCAGAGGGTCAGAGCTGAGGGAGTGCCGCACTGTCAGAGGGTCAGAGCTGAGGGAGTGCCGCACTGTCAGAGGGTCAGAGCTGAGGGAGTGCCGCACTGTCAGAGGGTCAGAGCTGAGGGAGTGCCGCACTGTCAGAGGGTCAGTACTGAGCGAGTGCTGCACTGTCAGAGGGTCAGAGCTGAGGGAGTGCCGCACTGTCAGAGGGTCAGAGCTGAGGGAGTGCCGCACTGTCAGATTGTCAGTGCTGAGGGAGTGCCGCACTGTCAGAGGGTCAGTGCTGAGCGAGTGCTGCACTGTCAGAGGGTCAGAGCTGAGGGAGTGCCGCACTGTCAGAGGGTCAGTACTGAGGGAGAGCCGCACTGTCAGAGGGTCAGTACTGAGGGAGTGCCGCACTGTCAGAGGGTCAGGACTGAGGGAGTGCCGCACTGTCAGAGGGTCAGGACTGAGGGAGTGCCGCATTGTCAGAGGGTCAGGACTGAGGGAGTGCCGCACTGTCAGAGGGTCAGGACTGAGGGAGTGCCGCACTGTCAGAGGGTCAGGACTGAGGGAGTGCCGCACTGTCAGAGGGTCAGTACTGAGCGAGTGCTGCACTGTCAGAGGGTCAGAGCTGAGTGAGTGCCGCACTGTCAGAGGGTCAGTACTGAGGGAGTGCCGCACTGTCAGAGGGTCAGGACTGAGGGAGTGCAGCACTGTCAGAGGGTCAGTACTGAGGGAGTGCCGCACTGTCAGAGGGTCAGTGCTGAGGGAGTGCTGCACTGTCAGAGGGTCAGTGCTGAGGGAGTGCCGCACTGTCAGAGGGTCAGTGCTGAGGGAGTGCCGCACTGTCAGAGGGTCAGTACTGAGGGAGTGCCGCACTGTCAGAGGGTCAGTACTGAGGGAGTGCCGCACTGTCAGAGGGTCAGTACTGAGGGAGTGCCGCACTGTCAGAGGGTCAGTACTGAGGGAGTGCCGCACTGTCAGAGGGTCAGGACTGAGGGAGTGCAGCACTGTCAGAGGGTCAGTACTGAGGGAGTGCCGCACTGTCAGAGGGTCAGTGCTGAGGGAGTGCCGCACTGTCAGAGGGTCAGTGCTGAGGGATTGTCGCACTGTCAGAGGGTCAGTGCTGAGGGAGTGCCGCACTGTCAGAGGGTCAGTGCTGAGGGAGTGCCGCGCTGTCAGAGGGTCAGTGCTGAGGGAGTGCCGCACTGTCAGAGGGTCAGTACTGAGGGAGTGCTGCACTGTTAGAGGGTCAGTACTGAGGGAGTGCCGCACTGTCAGAGGGTCAGTACTGAGGGAGTGCCGCACTGTCAGAGGGTCAGTGCTGAGGGAGTGCCGCACTGTCAGAGGGTCAGTGCTGAGGGAGTGCCGCACTCTCAGAGGGTCAGTGCTGAGGGAGTGCCGCACTGTCAGAGGGTCAGTGCTGAGGGAGTGCCGCACTGTCAGAGGGTCAGTACTGAGGGAGTGCCGCACTGTCAGAGGGTCAGTGCTGAGGGAGTGCCGCACTGTCAGAGGGTCAGAGCTGAGGGAGTGCCGCACTGTCAGAGGGTCAGAGCTGAGGGAGTGCCGCACTGTCAGAGGGTCAGAGCTGAGGGAGTGCCGCACTGTCAGAGGGTCAGAGCTGAGGGAGTGCCGCACTGTCAGAGGGTCAGAGCTGAGGGAGTGCCGCACTGTCAGAGGGTCAGTACTGAGGGAGTGCCGCACTGTCAGAGGGTCAGTGCTGAGGGAGTGCCGCACTGTCAGAGGGTCAGTGCTGAGGGAGTGCCGCACTGTCAGAGGGTCAGTACTGAGGGAGTGCCGCACTGTCAGAGGGTCAGTACTGAGGGAGTGCTGCACTGTCAGAGGGTCAGTGCTGAGGGAGTGCCGCACTGTCAGAGGGTCAGTGCTGAGGGAGTGCTGCACTGTCAGAGGGTCAGTGCTGAGGGAGTGCCACACTGTCAGAGGGTCAGTGCTGAGGGAGTGCTGCACTGTCAGAGGGTCAGTACTGAGGGAGTGCTGCACTGTCAGAGGGTCAGTGCTGAGGGAGTGCCACACTGTCAGAGGGTCAGTGCTGAGGGAGTGCCGCATTGTCAGAGGGTCAGTACTGAGGGAGAGCCGCACTGTCAGAGGGTCAGTACTGAGGGAGTGCCGCACTGTCAGAGGGTCAGGACTGAGGGAGTGCCGCACTGTCAGAGGGTCAGGACTGAGGGAGTGCCGCATTGTCAGAGGGTCAGGACTGAGGGAGTGCCGCACTGTCAGAGGGTCAGGACTGAGGGAGTGCCGCACTGTCAGAGGGTCAGGACTGAGGGAGTGCCGCACTGTCAGAGGGTCAGTACTGAGCGAGTGCTGCACTGTCAGAGGGTCAGAGCTGAGGGAGTGCCGCACTGTCAGAGGGTCAGTACTGAGGGAGTGCCGCACTGTCAGAGGGTCAGGACTGAGGGAGTGCAGCACTGTCAGAGGGTCAGTACTGAGGGAGTGCCGCACTGTCAGAGGGTCAGTGCTGAGGGAGTGCTGCACTGTCAGAGGGTCAGTGCTGAGGGAGTGCTGCACTGTCAGAGGGTCAGTGCTGAGGGAGTGCCGCACTGTCAGAGGGTCAGTACTGAGGGAGTGCCGCACTGTCAGAGGGTCAGTACTGAGGGAGTGCCGCACTGTCAGAGGGTCAGTACTGAGGGAGTGCCACACTGTCAGAGGGTCAGTACTGAGGGAGTGCCGCACTGTCAGAGGGTCAGGACTGAGGGAGTGCAGCACTGTCAGAGGGTCAGTACTGAGGGAGTGCCGCACTGTCAGAGGGTCAGTGCTGAGGGAGTGCCGCACTGTCAGAGGGTCAGTGCTGAGGGAGTGTCGCACTGTCAGAGGGTCAGTGCTGAGGGAGTGCCGCACTGTCAGAGGGTCAGTGCTGAGGGAGTGCCGCGCTGTCAGAGGGTCAGTGCTGAGGGAGTGCCGCACTGTCAGAGGGTCAGTACTGAGGGAGTGCCGCACTGTCAGAGGGTCAGTGCTGAGGGAGTGCCGCACTGTCAGAGGGTCAGAGCTGAGGGAGTGCCGCACTGTCAGAGTGTCAGTGCTGAGGGAGTGCCGCACTGTCAGAGGGTCAGTGCTGAGGGAGTGCTGCACTGTCAGAGGGTCAGTACTGAGGGAGTGTCGCACTGTCAGAGGGTCAGAGCTGAGGGAGTGCCGCACTGTCAGAGGGTCAGTGCTGAGGGAGTGCTGCACTGTCAGCGGGTCAGTGCTGAGGGAGTGCCGCATTGTCAGAGGGTCAGGACTGAGGGAGTGCCGCACTGTCAGAGGGTCAGTGCTGAGGGAGTGCCGCACTGTCAGAGGGTCAGTGCTGAGGGAGTGCTGCATTGTCAGAGGGTCCGGACTGAGGGAGTGCCGCACTGTCAGAGGGTCAGGACTGAGGGAGTGCCGCACTGTCAGAGGGTCAGGACTGAGGGAGTGCCGCACTGTCAGAGGGTCAGGACTGAGGGAGTGCCGCACTGTCAGAGGGTCAGTGCTGAGGGAGTGCCGCGCTGTCAGAGGGTCAGTGCTGAGGGAGTGCCGCGCTGTCAGAGGGTCAGTGCTGAGGGAGTGCCGCGCTGTCAGAGGGTCAGTGCTGAGGGAGTGCTGCACTGTCAGATGGTCAGTACTGAGGGAGTGCCGCACTGTCAGAGGGTCAGTACTGAGGGAGTGCTGCACTGTCAGAGGGTCAGTGCTGAGGGAGTGCTGCACTCTCAGAGGGTCAGTGCTGAGGGAGTGCTGCACTGTCAGATGGTCAGTACTGAGGGAGTGCCGCACTGTCAGAGGGTCAGTACTGAGGGAGTGCTGCACTGTCAGAGGGTCAGTGCTGAGGGGGTGCCACACTGTCAGAGGGTCAGTGCTGAGGGAGTGCCGCACTGTCAGAGGGTCAGTGCTGAGGGGGTGCCGCACTGTCAGAGGGTCAGTGCTGAGGGAGTTGTGTGATCCTCAGTCTCTGTGCTGTGTGTTCCTCGGTTGACGCCTGCCTTGTCTTCCCCCTCTGCAGTTGGTGTTTTTTTGCGCATTCCGGCGGGTGTCCAGTGCAAGAGGCCCAGCCGCTTCTCCAGCGAGCTGATCAACCTGGGGAGGGTGCGCGGCTGTGAGCAGGAGACGGAGGAGGAGGAGCAGGAGGATGGCGACCCGGAGGGGGAGCTGAGTTTCTGGATGGGCCTAATGGAAATGGAGCGGGAGCTGAACCCAGCGCTGGACAAGGCCTGGTCACAGGCCTGGCTGGAGTGGGCGAGGATGAAGGAAGGGGGCAGGAGGGCCCCGGGGGGACTGAGGGACGAGTTGGCAGTGGCGGTTGTGTGCTACGCCCTGGAGTACCCGCCGCCACCCTCAGGCCCCCTCTACCTGCGCTTCAACCAGGCCTCTCGCCAGTGCCTGGGGTCCGAGGGAGAGGAGGAAGCCTGCGGGCGTTTCCGAGCATTGCAGCAGCTGCTGGCTTCGGCCTTACGAGGCCTGAGGCAGGCCGGAGAGGGTCAGGCCGACAGGGGCACGGTGTACCGAGGGGCCGCCAGCCCCTTCTGGGCGGAGGTGGGCGACACGGTCCAGTTTGGGAGTTTCACCTCCACCTCAGCCAATCGAGATGTGGCGGAAATCTTTGCCAGCGGGGGAGTGGGGGGCGGGGGAGGAGGGGGGACCCTCTTCCATATACGCACCGCCCGGGGGGCCTCGGTGGAAGAACTCTCCCCGTTCCCCCAGGAGAGGGAGGTTCTGATCCCCCCCTGCGAGTCTTTCAGGGTGGAGAGAGTCCAGAAGGCCAACGTCAATGGTCAGCCCCGCATCGACCTCTACCTGACCTCCACTGACCTCAAGCTGTCAGGGTCAACGGCCAGTTACCACTGTGCCCTCTACCTCCTTCCCATCATCCTCTCAGGTCACCTGTGCTAAACCCACCCCCAGCGTGTTTTACTAACCCGACTAACCAGGCGTCCAAATAGTGCTAACTTAGTTAACTGAGGGAGTGTCGCACTGTCAGAGGGTCAGTACTGAGGGAGTGCCGCACTGTCAGAGGGTCAGTGCTGGGGGAGTGCCGCACTGTCAGAGGGTCAGTGCTGAGGGAGTGCCGCACTGTCAGAGGGTCAGTATTGGGGGAGTGCCGCACTGTCAGAGGGTCAGTGCTGAGGGAGTGCTGCACTGTCAGAGGGTCAGTGCTGCGGGACTGCCGCACTGTCAGAGGGTCTGTGCTGAGGGAGTGCCGCACTGTCAGAGGGTCAGTACTGAGGGAGTGCCGCACTGTCAGAGGGTCAGTGCTGAGGGAGTGCCGCACTGTCAGAGGGTCAGTGCTGAGGGAGTGCCGTACTGTCAGAGGGTCAGTACTGAGGGAGTGCCGTACTGTCAGAGGGTCAGTGCTGAGGGAGTGCCGTACTGTCAGAGGGTCAGTGCTGAGGGAGTGCCGCACTGTCAGAGGGTCAGTGCTGAGGGAATGCCGTACTGTCAGAGGGTCAGTACTGAGGGAGTGCCGCACTGTCAGAGGGTCAGTACTGAGGGAGTGCCGCACTGTCAGAGGGTCAGTGCTGAGGGAGTGCCGCACTGTCAGAGGGTCAGTGCTGAGGGAGTGCCGCACTGTCAGAGGGTCAGTACTGAGGGAGTGCTGCACTGTCAGAGGGTCAGTGCTGAGGGAGTGCCGCACTGTCAGAGGGTCAGTGCTGAGGGAGTGTCGCACTGTCAGAGGGTCAGTACTGAGGGAGTGCCGCACCGTCAGAGGGTCAGTGCTGAGGGAGTGCCACACTGTCAGAGGGTCAGTGCTGAGGGAGTGCCGCACTGTCAGAGGGTCAGTGCTGAGGGAGTGCCGCACTGTCAGAGGGTCAGTACTGAGGGAGTGCCGCACTGTCAGAGGGTCAGTGCTGAGGGAGTGCTGCACTGTCAGAGGGTCAGTACTGAGGGAGTGCCGCACTGTCAGAGGGTCAGTACTGAGGGAGTGCTGCACTGTCAGAGGGTCAGTACTGAGGGAGTGCCGCACTGTCAGAGGGTCAGTACTGAGGGAGTGCTGCACTGTCAGAGGGTCAGTACTGAGGGAGTGCTGCACTGTCAGAGGGTCAGTACTGAGGGAGTGCTGCACTGTCAGAGGGTCAGTACTGAGGGAGTGCTGCACTGTCAGAGGGTCAGTACTGAGGGAGTGCTGCACTGTCAGAGGGTCAGTGCTGAGGGAGTGCCGCACTGTCAGAGGGTCAGTGCTGAGGGAGTGCCGCACTGTCAGAGGGTCAGTACTGAGGGAGTGCCGCACTGTCAGAGGGTCAGTGCTGAGGGAGTGCCGCACTGTCAGAGGGTCAGTACTGAGGGAGTGCCGCACTGTCAGAGGGTCAGTGCTGAGGGAGTGCCGCACTGTCAGAGGGTCAGTGCTGAGGGAGTGCCGCACTGTCAGAGGGTCAGTGCTGAGGGAGTGCCGCACTGTCAGAGGGTCAGTACTGAGGGAGTGCCGCACTGTCAGAGGGTCAGTGCTGGGGGAGTGCCGCACTGTCAGAGGGTCAGTACTGAGGGAGTGCTGCACTGTCAGAGGGTCAGTGCTGAGGGAGTGCTGCACTGTCAGAGGGTCAGTGCTGAGGGAGTACCGCACTGTCAGAGGGTCAGTGCTGAGGGAGTGCCGCACTGTCAGAGGGTCAGTGCTGAGGGAGTGCCGCACTGTCAGAGGGTCAGTACTGAGGGAGTGCAGCACTGTCAGAGGGTCAGTACTGAGGGAGTGCCGCACTGTCAGAGGGTCAGTGCTGAGGGAGTGCCGCACTGTCAGAGGGTCAGTGCTGAGGGAGTGCCGCACTGTCAGAGGGTCAGTACTGAGGGAGTGCCGCACTGTCAGAGGGTCAGTACTGAGGGAGTGCCGCACTGTCAGAGGGTCAGTACTGAGGGAGTGCCACACTGTCAGAGGGTCAGTACTGAGGGAGTGCCGCACTGTCAGAGGGTCAGGACTGAGGGAGTGCAGCACTGTCAGAGGGTCAGTACTGAGGGAGTGCCGCACTGTCAGAGGGTCAGTGCTGAGGGAGTGCCGCACTGTCAGAGGGTCAGTGCTGAGGGAGTGTCGCACTGTCAGAGGGTCAGTGCTGAGGGAGTGCCGCACTGTCAGAGGGTCAGTGCTGAGGGAGTGCCGCGCTGTCAGAGGGTCAGTGCTGAGGGAGTGCCGCACTGTCAGAGGGTCAGTACTGAGGGAGTGCCGCACTGTCAGAGGGTCAGTGCTGAGGGAGTGCCGCACTGTCAGAGGGTCAGAGCTGAGGGAGTGCCGCACTGTCAGAGGGTCAGTGCTGAGGGAGTGCCGCACTGTCAGAGGGTCAGTGCTGAGGGAGTGCTGCACTGTCAGAGGGTCAGTACTGAGGGAGTGTCGCACTGTCAGAGGGTCAGAGCTGAGGGAGTGCCGCACTGTCAGAGGGTCAGTGCTGAGGGAGTGCTGCACTGTCAGAGGGTCAGTGCTGAGGGAGTGCCGCATTGTCAGAGGGTCAGGACTGAGGGAGTGCCGCACTGTCAGAGGGTCAGTGCTGAGGGAGTGCCGCACTGTCAGAGGGTCAGTGCTGAGGGAGTGCTGCATTGTCAGAGGGTCCGGACTGAGGGAGTGCCGCACTGTCAGAGGGTCAGGACTGAGGGAGTGCCGCACTGTCAGAGGGTCAGGACTGAGGGAGTGCCGCACTGTCAGAGGGTCAGGACTGAGGGAGTGCCGCACTGTCAGAGGATCAGTGCTGAGGGAGTGCCGCGCTGTCAGAGGGTCAGTGCTGAGGGAGTGCCGCGCTGTCAGAGGGTCAGTGCTGAGGGAGTGCTGCACTGTCAGATGGTCAGTACTGAGGGAGTGCCGCACTGTCAGAGGGTCAGTACTGAGGGAGTGCTGCACTGTCAGAGGGTCAGTGCTGAGGGAGTGCTGCACTGTCAGAGGGTCAGTGCTGAGGGGGTGCCACACTGTCAGAGGGTCAGTGCTGAGGGAGTGCCGCACTGTCAGAGGGTCAGTGCTGAGGGAGTGCTGCACTGTCAGAGGGTCAGTGCTGAGGGAGTGCTGCACTGTCAGAGGGTCAGTGCTGAGGGAGTGCTGCACTGTCAGAGGGTCAGTACTGAGGGAGTGCCGCACTGTCAGAGGGTCAGTGCTGAGGGAGTGTCGCACTGTCAGAGGGTCAGTACTGAGGGGGTGCCGCACTGTCAGAGGGTCAGTGCTGAGGGAGTGCCGCACTGTCAGAGGGTCAGTGCTGAGGGAGTGCCGCACTGTCAGAGGGTCAGTGCTGAGGGAGTGCCGCACTGTCAGAGGGTCAGTGCTGAGGGAGTGCCGCACTGTCAGAGGGTCAGTGCTGAGGGAGTGCTGCACTGTCAGAGGGTCAGTGCTGAGGGAGTGCCGCACTGTCAGAGGGTCAGTGCTGAGGGAGTGCCGCACTGTCAGAGGGTCAGTGCTGAGGGAGTGCCGCACTGTCAGAGGGTCAGTGCTGAGGGAGTGCTGCACTGTCAGAGGGTCAGTACTGAGGGAGTGCCGCACTGTCAGAGGGTCAGTGCTGAGGGAGTGCCGCACTGTCAGAGGGTCAGTACTGAGGGAGTGCCGCACTGTCAGAGGGTCAGTACTGAGGGAGTGCCGCACTGTCAGAGGGTCAGTGCTGAGGGAGTGCCGCACTGTCAGAGGGTCAGTGCTGAGGGAGTGCCGCACTGTCAGAGGGTCAGTGCTGAGGGAGTGCCGCACTGTCAGAGGGTCAGTGCTGAGGGAGTGCCGCACTGTCAGAGGGTCAGTACTGAGGGAGTGCTGCACTGTCAGAGGGTCAGTACTGAGGGAGCGCCGCACTGTCAGAGGGTCAGTGCTGAGGGAGTGCCGCACTGTCAGAGGGTCAGTGCTGAGGGAGTGCTGCACTGTCAGAGGGTCAGTACTGAGGGAGTGCCGCACTGTCAGAGGGTCAGTACTGAGGGAGTGCCGCACTGTCAGAGGGTCAGTGCTGAGGGAGTGCCGCACTGTCAGAGGGTCAGTGCTGAGGGAGTGCCGCACTGTCAGAGGGTCAGTGCTGAGGGAGTGTCGCACTGTCAGAGGGTCAGTGCTGAGGGAGTGCCGCACTGTCAGAGGGTCAGTACTGAGGGAGTGCCGCACTGTCAGAGGGTCAGTGCTGAGGGAGTGCCGCACTGTCAGAGGGTCAGTACTGAGGGAGTGCCGCACTGTCAGAGGGTCAGTGCTGAGGGAGTGCCGCACTGTCAGAGGGTCAGTGCTGAGGGAGTGCCACACTGTCAGAGGGTCAGTGCTGAGGGAGTGCCGCACTGTCAGAGGGTCAGTGCTGAGGGAGTGCCGCACTGTCAGAGGGTCAGTGCTGAGGGAGTGCTGCACTGTCAGAGGGTCAGTGCTGAGGGAGTGCCGCACAGTCAGAGGGTCAGTGCGGAGGGAGTGCCGCACTGTCAGAGGGTCAGTACTGAGGGAGTGCCGCACTGTCAGAGGGTCAGTGCTGAGGGAGTGCTGCACTGTCAGAGGGTCAGTGCTGAGGGAGTGCCGCACTGTCAGAGGGTCAGTGCTGAGGGAGTGCCGCACTGTCAGAGGGTCAGTGCTGAGGGAGTGCCGCACTGTCAGAGGGTCAGTGCTGAGGGAGTGCCGCACTGTCAGAGGGTCAGTGCTGAGGGAGTGCCGCACTGTCAGAGGGTCAGTACTGAGGGAGTGCCGCACTGTCAGAGGGTCAGTGCTGAGGGAGTGCCGCACTGTCAGAGGGTCAGTACTGAGGGAGTGCCGCACTGTCAGAGGGTCAGTGCTGAGGGAGTGCCGCACTGTCAGAGGGTCAGTGCTGAGGGAGTGCCGCACTGTCAGAGGGTCAGTGCTGAGGGAGTGCCGCACTGTCAGAGGGTCAGTACTGAGGGAGTGCCGCACTGTCAGAGGGTCAGTGCTGAGGGAGTGCCGCACTGTCAGAGGGTCAGTGCTGAGGGAGTGCCGCACTGTCAGAGGGTCAGTACTGAGGGAGTGCCGCACTGTCAGAGAGACCGTGTCCTTATATATAAATTGAGTTGGTGAATTTACAACATAAACCCAATGTAAAGAGGTCACTCTGCAGTGGCGACTGGTGCTGCTGTCACTGTTCCGCTCTCTAACCTGCTGGTAATCCACTTGGATCCGCACTGCAATGTGTAATGGAACCAGACTTAATCAACAGTGTAATAAACTGTGAAAAGCTTTCAGTATTGTTTCGATGTGTGTTCATTTAAAACAGGGTCCCTGACAGAGAGACTCCCTCTTTAAACAGAGTCCCTGACGGAGAGACTCCCTCTTTAAACAGAGTCCCTGACGGAGAGACTCCCTCTTTAAACAGAGTCCCTGACGGAGAGACTCCCTCTTTAAACAGAGTCCCTGACGGAGAGACTCCCTCTTTAAACGGGGTCCCTGACGGAGAGACTCCCTCTTTAAACAGAGTCCCTGACGGAGAGACTCCCTCTTTAAACAGACTCCCTGACGGAGAGACTCCCTCTTTAAACAGACTCCCTGACGGAGAGACTCCCTCTTTAAACAGACTCCCTGACGGAGAGACTCCCTCTTTAAACAGAGTCCCTGACGGAGAGACTCCCTCTTTAAACGGGGTCCCTGACGGAGAGACTCCCTCTTTAAACAGAGTCCCTGACGGAGAGACTCCCTCTTTAAACAGACTCCCTGACGGAGAGACTCCCTCTTTAAACAGGGTCCCTGACGGAGAGACTCCCTCTTTAAACAGAGTCCCTGACGGAGAGACTCCCTCTTTAAACAGGGTCCCTGACGGAGAGACTCCCTCTTTAAACAGAGTCCCTGACGGAGAGACTCCCTCTTTAAACAGAGTCCCTGACGGAGAGACTCCCTCTTTAAACAGACTCCCTGACGGAGAGACTCCCTCTTTAAACAGGGTCCCTGACGGAGAGACTCCCTCTTTAAACAGAGTCCCTGACGGAGAGACTCCCTCTTTAAACAGGGTCCCTGACGGAGAGACTCCCTCTTTAAACAGAGTCCCTGACGGAGAGACTCCCTCTTTAAACAGAGTCCCTGACGGAGAGACTCCCTCTTTAAACAGGGTCCCTGACGGAGAGACTCCCTCTTTAAACAGAGTCCCTGACGGAGAGACTCCCTCTTTAAACAGGGTCCCTGACGGAGAGACTCCCTCTTTAAACAGAGTCCCTGACGGAGAGACTCCCTCTTTAAACAGAGTCCCTGACGGAGAGACTCCCTCTTTAAACAGAGTCCCTGACGGAGAGACTCCCTCTTTAAACAGAGTCCCTGACGGAGAGACTCCCTCTTTAAACAGAGTCCCTGACGGAGAGACTCCCTCTTTAAACAGAGTCCCTGACGGAGAGACTCCCTCTTTAAACAGAGTCCCTGACGGAGAGACTCCCTCTTTAAACAGGGTCCCTGACGGAGAGACTCCCTCTTTAAACAGAGTCCCTGACGGAGAGACTCCCTCTTTAAACAGAGTCCCTGACGGAGAGACTCCCTCTTTAAACAGAGTCCCTGACGGAGAGACTCCCTCTTTAAACAGAGGCATAGAACATAGAACAGTACAGCACAGAACAGGCCCTTCGGCCCACGATGTTGTGCCGAGCTTTATCTGAAACCAAGATCAAGCTATCCCACTCCCTATCATCCTGGTGTGCTCCATGTGCCTATCCAATAACCGCTTAAATGTTCCTAAAGTGTCTGACTCCACTATCACTGCAGGCAGTCCATTCCACACCCCAACCACTCTCTGCGTAAAGAACCTACCTCTGATATCATAGAACATAGAACATAGAACATTACAGCGCAGAACAGGCCCTTCGGCCCACGATGTTGCACCGACCAGTTAAAAAAAAAACTGTGACCCTCCAACCTAAACCAATTTCTTTTCGTCCATGAACCTATCTACGGATCTCTTAAACGCCCCCAAACTAGGCGCATTTACAACTGATGCTGGCAGGGCATTCCAATCCCTCACCACCCTCTGGGTAAAGAACCTACCCCTGACATCGGTTCTATAACTACCCCCCCTCAATTTAAAGCCATGCCCCCTCGTGCTGGATTTCTCCATCAGAGGAAAAAGGCTATCACTATCCACCCTATCTAAACCTCTAATCATCTTATATGTTTCAATAAGATCCCCTCTTAGCCGCCGCCTTTCCAGCGAAAACAATCCCAAATCCCTCAGCCTCTCCTCATAGGATCTCCCCTCCATACCAGGCAACATCCTGGTAAACCTCCTCTGCACCCTCTCCAAAGCCCCCACATCCTTCCTGTAATGTGGGGACCAGAACTGCACACAGTACTCCAAGTGCGGCCGCACCAGAGTTGTGTACAGTTGCAACATAACGCTACGACTCCTAAATTCAATCCCCCTACCAATAAACGCCAAGACACCATATGCCTTCTTAACAACCTTATCTACTTGATTCCCAACTTTCAGGGATCTATGCACACATACACCTAGATCCCTCTGCTCCTCCACACTATTCAAAGTCCTCCCGTTAGCCCTATACTCAACACATCTGTTATTCCTACCAAAGTGAATTACCTCACACTTCTCCGCATTAAACTCCATCCGCCACCTCTCGGCCCAACTTTGCAACCTGTCTAAGTCTTCCTGCAAACTACGACACCCTTCCTCACTGTCTACCACACCACCGACTTTGGTGTCATCAGCAAATTTGCTAATCCACCCAACTATACCCTCATCCAGATCATTAATAAATATTACAAACAGCAGTGGCCCCAAAACAGATTCCTGAGGTACACCACTTGTAACCGCACTCCATGATGAATATTTACTATCAACCACCACCCTCTGTTTCCTATCCGCTAGCCAATTCCTGATCCAATTTCCTAGATCACCCCCAATCCCATACATCTGCATTTTCTGCAGAAGCCTACCATGGTGAACCTTATCAAACGCCTTACTAAAATCCATATATACCACGTCCACTGCCTTGCCCCCATCCACCTCCTTGGTCACTTTCTCAAAAAACTCAATAAGGTTAGTAAGGCACGACCTACCTGCCACAAAACCATGCTGACTATCACCTATCAATTCATTACTCTCCAAATAACTATAAATCCTATCCCTTATAATTTTTTCCAACATCTTGCCGACAACAGAAGTGAGACTCACCGGTCTATAATTCCCGGGGAAGTCTCTGTTCCCCTTCTTAAACAATGGGACAACATTCGCTAACCTCCAATCTTCTGGTACTATACCAGAGGCCAACGACGACCTGAAGATCAGAGCCAGAGGCTCTGCAATCACTTCTCTTGCCTCCCAGAGAATCCTTGGATAAATCCCATCCGGACCAGGGGATTTATCTATTTTCAGACCCTCCAGAATATCCTGCACATCCTCCTTATCAACTGTAATACTGTCTATTCTACTCCCCTGCAACCCAGTGTCCTCCTCAGCTATATTCATGTCCCCTTGCGTGAACACCGAAGAGAAATATTGGTTCAATGCTTCACCAATCTCCTCCGGTTCCACACATAACTTCCCTCTGCCATCTATAACTGGCCCTAAACTTGCCCTAACCAACCTTCTGTTCTTGACATACCTATAGAACGCCTTAGGATTCTCTTTAACCCTATCCGCCAAAGTCCTCTCATGTCCCCTTTTAGCCCTTCTAAGCTCGCTCTTCAACTCCCTCTTAGCCAATCTAAAGCTTTCTAGTGCACTACCCGAGTGCTCACGTCTCATCCAAACATAAGCCTCCTTTTTCTTTTTAACCAACAAAGAAACTTTTTTGGTGCACCACGGTTCCCTAGCCCTACCAATTCCTCCTTGCCTGACAGGGACATACCTATCACAGACTCGCAGTAGCTGCTCCTTGAAAAAACTCCACATGTCGGACGTTCCCAGTCCCTGTAATCTCCTAGTCCAACCTATGTTTCCTAATTCTCTCCTAATAGCCTCATAATTACCCTTCCCCCAGCTAAAACCACTGGCCCGAGGTTCATGCCTATCCCTTTCCATCACTATAGGATATCCTTCCTATATCTCCCAACATGAACCCTATAGTTATGCCCCCTTGTAATAGCTCCATCCACCCGAGGAAATAGTCTTTGAACGTTCACTCTATCTATCCCCTTCATCATTTTATAAACCTCTATTAAGTCTCCCCTCAGCCTCCTCCACTCCAGAGAGAACAGCCCTAGCTCCCTCAACCTTTCCTCATAAACCTACCCTCCAAACCAGGCAGCATCCTGGTAAATCTCCTCTGCACTCTTTCCAGCGCTTCCACATCCTTCTTATAGTGAGGTGACCAGAACTGCACACAATATTCCAAATCTGGTCTCACCAAGGTCCTGTACAGTTGCAGCATAACCCCACGGCTCTTATACTCCAACCCCCTGTTAATAAAAGCTAACACACTATAGGCCTTCTTCACAGCTCTATCCACTTGAGTGGCAACCTTTAGAGATCTGTGGATATGGACCCCAAGATCTCTCTGTTCCTCCACAGTCTTCAGAACCCTACCTTTGACCCTGTAATCCACATTTAAATTAGTCCTACCAAAACGAATCACCTCACATTTATCAGGGTTAAACTCCATTTGCCATTTTTCAGCCCAGCTTTGCATCCTATCTATGTCTCTTTGCAGCCTACAACAGCCCTCCACCTCATCCACTACTCCACCAATCTTGGTGTCATCAGCAAATTTACTGATCCACCCTTCAGCCCCCTCCTCTAAGTCATTAATAAAAATCACAAAGAGCAGAGGACCAAGCACTGATCCCTGTGGCACTCCGCTAGCAACCTGCCTCCAATCCGAAAATTTTCCATCGACCACCACCCTCTGTCTTCGATCAGACAGCCAGTTACCTATCCAATCGGCCAACTTTCCCTCTATCCCACACCTCCTTACTTTCATCATAAGCCGACCATGGGGGACCTTATCAAACGCCTTACTAAAATCCATGTTTATGACATCAACTGCCCTACCTTCATCAACACACTTCGTTCCCTCCTCAAAAAATTCAATCAAATTTGTGAGGCACGACTTGCCCTTCACGAATCCGTGCTGACTATCCCGGATTAATCCGCATCTTTCTAAATGGTCATAAATCCCATCCCTAAGGACCTTTTCCATCAATTTACCAACCACCGAAGTAAGACTAACCGGCCTATAATTACCAGGGTCATTTCTATTCCCTTTCTTAAACAGAGGAACAACATTCGCCATTCTCCAGTCCTCTGGCACCATCCCTGTGGACAGTGAGGACCCAAAGATCAAAGCCAAAGGCTCCGCAATCTCATCCCTTGCCTCCCAAAGAATCCTAGGACATATTTCATCAGGCCCAGGGGACTTATCGACCTTCAGTTTATTCAAAACTGCCAGTACATCCTCCCTCCGAACATCTATTTCCTCCAGCCTATTAGCCTGTGACACCTTCTCTTCCTCAAAAACATGGCCCCTCTCCTTGGTGAACACTGAAGAAAAGTATTCATTCATCACCTCTCCTATCTCTACTGACTCCATACACAAGTTCCCACTCCTGTCCTTGACCGGCCCTAACCTCACCCTGGTCATTCTTTTATTCCTCACATAAGAGTAAAAAGCCTTGGGGTTTCCCTTGATCCGGCCCGCCAAGGACTTCTCATGTCCCCTCCTAGCTCTCCTAAGCCCCTTTTTCAGCTCGTTCCTTGCTAACTTGTAACCCTCAATCGAGCCATCTGAACCTTGTTTCCTCATCCCTACATAAGCTTCCCTCTTCCTTTTCACAAGACATTCCACCTCTTTCGTGAACCATGGTTCCCTCACTCGGCCATTTCCTCCCTGCCTGACAGGGACATACCTATCAAGGACACCCAGTATTTGTTCCTTGAAAAAGTTCCACTTTTCATTAGTGCCTTTCCCAGACAGTTTCTGTTCCCTGACGGAGAGACTCCCTCTTTAAACAGAGTCCCTGACAGAGAGAGACTCCCTCTTTAAACAGAGTCACTGACGGAGAGAGACTCCCTCTTTAAACACAGTCCCTGACGGAGAGACTCCCTCTTTAAACAGAGTCCCTGACAGAGAGACTCCCTCTTTAAACAGAGTCCCTGACGGAGAGACTCCCTCTTTAAACAGAGTCCCTGACAGAGAGACTCCCTCTTTAAACAGAGTCCCTGACAGAGAGACTCCCTCTTTAAACAGAGTCCCTGACGGAGAGACTCCCTCTTTAAACAGAGTCCCTGACAGAGAGACTCCCTCTTTAAACAGAGTCCCTGACAGAGAGACTCCCTCTTTAAACAGAGTCCCTGACAGAGAGACTCCCTCTTTAAACAGAGTCCCTGATGGAGAGACTCCCTCTTTAAACAGAGTCCCTGACGGAGAGGCTCCCTCTTTAAACAGGGTCCCTGAGGGAGAGACTCCCTTTTTAAACAGACTCCCTGACGGAGAGACTCCCTCTTTAAACAGACTCCCTGACGGAGAGACTCCCTCTTTAAACAGACTCCCTGACGGAGAGACTCCCTCTTTAAACAGAGTCCCTGACGGAGAGACTCCCTCTTTAAACAGAGTCCCTGACGGAGAGACTCCCTCTTTAAACAGAGTCCCTGACGGAGAGACTCCCTCTATAATCAGAGTCCCTGACGGAGAGACTCCCTCTTTAAACAGAGTCCCTGACAGAGAGACTCCCTCTTTAAACAGAGTCCCTGACGGAGAGACTCCCTCTTTAAACAGAGTCCCTGACGGAGAGACTCCCTCTTTAAACAGAGTCCCTGACGGAGAGACTCCCTCTTTAAACAGAATCCCTGACAGAGTGACTCCCTCTTTAAACAGAGTCCCTGACGGAGAGACTCCCTCTTTAAACAGAGTCCCTGACAGAGAGACTCCCTCTTTAAACAGAGTCCCTGACGGAGAGACTCCCTCTTTAAACAGAGTCCCTGACGGAGAGACTCCCTCTTTAAACAGAGTCCATGACGGAGAGACTCCCTCTTTAAACAGAGTCCCTGACAGAGAGACTCCCTCTTTCAACAGGGTCCCTGATGGAGAGACTCCCTCTTTAAACAGAGTCCCTGACGGAGAGTCTCTCTCTTTAAACTGAGTCCCTGATGGAGAGACTCTCTCTTTAAACAGAGTCCCTGACAGAGAGACTCCCTCTTTAAACAGGGTCCCTGATGGAGAGTCTCTCTCTTTAAACTGAGTCCCTGACGGAGAGACTCCCTCTTTAAACAGAGTCCCTGACAGAGAGACTCCCTCTTTAAACAGAGTCCCTGACAGAGAGAGACTCCCTCTTTAAACAGAGTCCCTGACGGAGAGATTCTCTCTGACGGAGAGACACTCTCGTTAAGATCAATGGACAGTTCCCATGTTCAGCAGCAGGTGGTGCCATGGGATGTAAGTTGAAGCAAGAAGTTGGAAAGTTGCTGCTGCAGGATAGAAATATTGAAGAGTGAACGGAATCATTTCTTCGTGAGGAAATTCCCAGCTTTCCAGGACAAGCATCACATCGAAATAGGACAAGGACAGACAGAAAGAAACATTGAGAAACAGAGAGGAACGGGGTGAGAGAAATCTATATACTGGTGAGTAAAACACAGTAAGAAGTTTAACAACACCAGGTTAAAGTCCAACAGGTTTATTTGGTAGCAAAAGCCACACAAGCTTTCGGAGCTCTAAGCCCCTTCTTCAGGTGAGTGGGAAATCTGTTCACAAACAGAGCTTATAAAGACACAGACTCAATTTACATGAATAATGGTTGGAATGTGAATACTTACAACTAATCAAGTCTTTAAGAAACAAAACAATGGGAGTGGAGAGAGCATCAAGACAGGCTAAAAAGATGTGTATTGTCTCCAGACAAGACAGCCAGTGAAACTCTGTGGGGGTTACAAATGTCCCACTATTTCTAACCCCCACAGAGTTTCACTGGCTGTCTTGTCTGGAGACAATACACATCTTTTTAGCCTGTCTTGATGCTCTCTCCACTCACATTGTTTCGTCTCTTAAAGACTTGATTAGCTGTAAGTATTCGCATTCCAACCATTATTCATGTAAATTAAGTCTGTGTCTTTATCTGCTCTGTTTGTGAACAGAATTCCCACTCACCTGAAGAAGGGGCTTGCAGCTCCGAAAGCTTGTGTGGCTTTTGCTACCAAATAAACCTGTTGGACTTTAACCTGGTGTTGTTAAACTTCTTACTGTGTTTTACTCACCAGTATATAGATTTCTCTCACCCCGTTCCTCTCTGTTTCTCAATGTTTCTTTCTGTCTGTCCTTGTCCTATTTCGATGTGATGCTTGTCCTGGAAAGCTGGGAATTTCCTCACGAAGAAATGATTCCGTTCACTCTTCAATATTTCTATCCTGCAGCAGCAACTTTCCAACTTCTTGCTTCAACTTACATCCCATGGCACCACCTGCTGCTGAACATGGGAACTGTCCATTGATCTGAACCGAGAGTGTCTCTCCGTCAGAGAGAATCTCTCCGTCAGGGACTCTGTTTAAAGAGGGAGTCTCTCTGTCAGGGACTCTGTTTAAAGAGGGAGTCTCTCCATCAGGGACTCAGTTTAAAGAGAGAGACTCTCCGTCAGGGACCCTGTTTAAAGAGGGAGTCTCTCTGTCAGGGACTCTGTTTAAAGAGAGAGTCTCTCCATCAGGGACTCAGTTTAAAGAGAGAGACTCTCCGTCAGGGACCCTGTTTAAAGAGGGAGTCTCTCTGTCAGGGACTCTGTTTAAAGAGGGAGTCTCTCCGTCAGGGACTCTATTTAAAGAGAGAGTCTCTCCGTCAGGGACCCTGTTTAAAGAGGGAGTCTCTCTCTGTCAGGGACTCTGTTTAAAGAGGGAGTCTCTCCGTCAGGGAACAGAAACTGTCAGGGAAAGGCACTAATGAAAAGTGGAACTTTTTCAAGGAACAAATACTGGGTGTCCTTGATAGGTATGTCCCTGTCAGGCAGGGAGGAAATGGCCGAGTGAGGGAACCATGGTTCACGAAAGAGGTGGAATGTCTTGTGAAAAGGAAGAGGGAAGCTTATGTAGGGATGAGGAAACAAGGTTCAGATGGCTCGATTGAGGGTCACAAGTTAGCAAGGAACGAGCTGAAAAAGGGGCTCAGGAGAGCTAGGAGGGGACATGAGAAGTCCTTGGCGGGTCGGATCAAGGAAAACCCCAAGGCTTTTTACTCGTTTGTGAGGAATAAAAGAATGACCAGGGTGAGGTTAGGGCCGGTCAAGGACAGGAGTGGGAACTTGTGCATGGAGTCAGTAGAGATAGGCGAGGTGATGAATGAATACTTTTCTTCAGTGTTCACCAAGGAGAGGGGCCATGTTTTTGAGGAAGAGAAGGTGTTACAGGCTAATAGGCTGGAGGAAATAGTTGTTCGGAGGGAGGATGTCCTGGCAGTTTTGAATAAACTGAAGGTCGATAAGTCTTACTGTGTTTACCCCAGTCCAACGACGGCATCTCCACATCATGAGTAAAACACTCCCAGGACAGGTACAGCATGGGGTTAGACACAGAGTAAAGCTCCCTCTACACTGTCCCCCATCAAACACTCCCAGGACAGGTACAGCATGGGTTAGATACAGAGTAAAGCTCCCTTTACAATGTCCCCATCAAACACCCCCAGGACAGGTACAGCACGGGGTTAGATACAGAGTAAAGCTCCCTCTACACTGTCTCCATCAAACACTCCCAGGACAGGAACAGCACGGGGTTAGACACAGAGTAAAGCTCCCTCTACACTGTCCCCCATCAAACACTCCCAGGACAGGTACAGCACGGGAATAGATACAGAGTAAAGCTCCCTCTACACTGTCCCCCATCAAACACCCCCAGGACAGGGACAGCACGGGGTTAGATACAGAGTAAAGCTCCCTCTACACTGTCCCCCATCAAACACTCCCAGGACAGGTACAGCACGGGGTTAGATACAGAGTAAAGCTCCCTCTACACTGTCCCCCCATCAAACACTCCCAGGACAGGGACAGCACGGGGTTAGATACAGAGTAAAGCTCCCTCTACACTGTCCCCCATCAAACACTCCCAGGACAGGTACAGCATGTGGTTAGATACAGAGTAAAGCTCCCTCTACACTGTCCCCCATCAAACACTCCCAGGACAGGTACAGCACGGGGTTAGATACAGAGTAAAGCTCCCTCTACACTGTTCTCATCAAACACTCCCAGGACAGGCACAGCACGGGGTTAGATGCAGAGTAAAGCTCCCTCTACACTGTCCCCCATCAAACACTCCCAGGACAGGGACAGCACGGGGTTAGATACAGAGTAAAGCTCCCTCTACACTGTCCCCCCATCAAACACTCCCAGGACAGGGACAGCACGGGGTTAGATACAGAGTAAAGCTCCCTCTACACTGTCCCCCATCAAACACTCCCAGGACAGGGACAGCACGGGGTTAGATACAGAGTAAAGCTCCCTCTACACTGTCCCCCATCAAACACTCCCAGGACAGGTACAGCACGGGGTTAGATACAGAGTAAAGCTCCCTCTACACTGTCCCCCATCAAACACTCCCAGGACAGGTACAGCACGGGGTTAGATACAGAGTAAAGCTCCCTCTACACTGTCCCCATCAAACACTCCCAGGACAGGTACAGCACAGGGTTAGATACAGAGTAAAGCTCTCTCTACACTGTCCCCATCAAACACTCCCAGGACAGGCACAGCACGGGGTTAGATACAGAGTAAAGCTCCCTCTACACTGTCCCCATCAAACACTCCCAGGACAGGTACAGCACGGGGTTAGATACAGAGTAAAGCTCCCTCTACACTGTCCCCATCAAACACTCCCAAGACAGGTACAGCACGGGGTTAGACACAGAGTAAAGCTTCCTCTACACTGTCCCCATCAAACGCTCCCAGGACAGGTACAGCACGGGGTTAGATACAGAGTAAAGCTCCCTCTACACTGTCCCCCATCAAACACTCGCAGGACAGGTACAGCACGGGGTTAGATAGAGAGTTTTGCTCCCTCTGCACTGTCCCCATCAAACACTCCCAGGACAGGTACAGCACAGGGTTAGATACAGAGTAAAGCTCCCTCTACACTGTCCCCATCAAACACTCCCAGGACAGGTACAGCACAGGGTTAGATACAGAGTAAAGCTCCCTCTACACTGTCCCCATCAAACACTCCCAGGAAAAGTACAGCACGGGGTTAGATACAGAGTAAAGCTCCCTCTA
>NW_027592706.1:27500-32500 GCF_964213995.1 Mustelus asterias
GTTCTGGCCTCAATGATCCCCTCCCCTAGGAGCCGTTGTACTTCGGACCTGATAAAAGCTCTGTCTCCAGCACTGTACCGTCTGCTCTTGGTGGCGATGGGCTTGCAGTCGGGGGTGAGATTTTCGAACAGTGAGGGAGGGGCGACTTTAAGGGTTGAGAGGCTGCAGGTGGTGTGCGGTGGGCGATCTAAGAACTGCTGATTGCAAACAGAGAGTGGGGGAAAAGGCCCATTATACTCCATGGTGACACTCTGAAGGTGACACAGGAAATCTAGCCCCAGGAGTCCGGCAGCGCAGAGTTGTGGCAGCACGAGGAGCCTGAAGTTTTTGTACACTGTGCCCCGTACAGTCAGGGTCGCCACGCAGTACCCGAGGACATCCACCGAGTGGGACTTTGAAGCCATGGAGATCGTTTGCTTCACTGGCAGTACTGAAAGGGCGTAGCGACTCACTGTGTTAGGGTGAATAAAGCTCTCCGTACTCCCACAGTCAAATAAACAGTTTGTAGTGCGACCGTTTACCTCGATGTCCATCATGGACTTGGCGAGTTGGTGAGGCCTGGATTGGTCCAGTGTAACCGAAGCCACCGTCGGATTTTGCGATGTGGCTGACGGCCTCCAAGATGGCGGCCCGCACGGGTCACACGCGGCTGACGGCCTCCAAGATGGCGGCCCGCACGGCTCACACACGGCTGATGGCATCCAAGATGGCGGCCTGCACGGCTCACATGCGGCTGATGGCATCCAAGATGGCGGCCCGCACGGGTCACACGCGGCTGATGGCATCCAAGATGGCGGCCTGCACGGCTCACATGCGGCTACCGGCGCCCAAGATGGCGGCCCGCACGGGTCACACACGGCTGATGGCATCCAAGATGGCGGCCTGCACGGCTCACATGCGGCTGACGGCCTCCAAGATGGCGGCCCGCACGGCTCACACACGGCTGATGGCATCCAAGATGGCGGCCTGCACGGCTCACATGCGGCTGATGGCATCCAAGATGGCGGCCCGCACGGGTCACACGCGGCTGATGGCATCCAAGATGGCGGCCTGCACGGCTCACATGCGGCTACCGGCGCCCAAGATGGCGGTCCGCACGGCTCACACGCGGCTGATGGTGTCCAAAATGGCGGCCCGCACGGCTCACATGTGGCTACCGGCGCCCAAGATGGCGGCCCCCGCGGGTCGCACGTGGCGCTACTGGGCTTGGAGGTCGATTTCGCTCTGCATACCTTCGCGTAATGGCTCTTCTTTCCACACCCGGAGCAGATCGCATCCTTCGCCGGGCACCGTTGTCGGGGGTGCTTCCCCAGGCCGCAGAAGTAGCACTTCGGGCCTCCGGAGACTGCCGCAGCGGTCGGGTCATTGGTGGGACGTGGCGTGGCGTAGGCCTGCGGCCCTCCCGAGTACAAAGGTGGCGGCGGCCGCGGTGTCCACGATGCACCCCCGTGGTCGGGGGTGTAGGCCTCGAGATTACGGAAGGCCACCTCTAACGAGTCGACAAGCGCCACAGTCTTTTGTAGGTCCAGCCCACCCTGTTCCAGCAGTCGGTGTCGGATATAGTTTGACCCGATACCCGTGACATTGGCATCTCTGATTCACTCCTCAGTGTTTTGGGCGGCTGTTACGGCCTTGCAGTTGCAGGCCCTGCCAAGTGCTCGCAACGCACACAGGAATTGATCACCCGATTCTCCTGGCTGTTGTCTGCGAATAGCCAGAAGATGTCTGGCGTAGATTACATTAGTCTGTTTGTTGTACTGGCCTTTTAAAGCTTCGATCGCATCCTCGTAAGTTTCAGCGTCTCTAATCATCGAGAATACTTCATCGCTTACCCGGGCGTGGAGCACGTGGAGCTTGTCGGTTTCGGTCCGGGTGACGGAGGCGGAGGCGGTGAGGAAAGCTTCGAAACAGCGCAGACAGTGATCAAAGCTGTTAGAGGCTCCTCCAGCCTGAGGGTCCAGTTCGAGTTTGTCGGGTTTTAGTATCTGCTCCATCCCAAAACTTTTGTTAATAAAATGGAAGCACCATCAATCGAGCAAAGACTAGTTTGGATGCAAGAACAAATAGGCTTTTATTAGCAAAACACTTGGAGCACACCCATGCTGATGAACTGGTCGAGAGACTGAGGCAGGGGGTGGGGAGCAGTCACCTTTATACCTGGACCGGGGGGGAGGAGTCTCAGGCAGGGCCGGCAGGGGCGTGTCCAGGCATGTCACACACACTCACACACACACTCACTCACACACACACACACACACACACACAGGCAATAAGCTAACAGTGGTTTACCGCAGAGGGGAACTCAGCCAGGGTTCCTGCTCCTGATCACTGTCCAGTGATCCCTGGGTTAGAGAGAGAGAGAGAGGGGAAATCAGCCAGGGTTCCTGCTCCTGATCACTGTCCAGTGATCCCTGGGTTAGAGAGAGAGAGAGAGGGGAAATCAGCCAGGGTTCCTGCTCCTGATCCCTGTCCAGTGACCCCTGGGTTAGAGAGAGAGAGAGAGGGGAAATCAGCCAGGGTTCCTGCTCCTGATCCCTGTCCAGTGACCCCTGGGTTAGAGAGAGAGGGGAAATCAGCCAGGGTTCCTGCTCCTGATCCCTGTCCAATGATCCCTGGGTTAGCGAGAGAGAGGGGAAATCAGCCAGGGTTCCTGCTCCTGATCCCTGTCCAGTGATCCCTGGGTTAGAGAGAGAGAGAGAGAGGGGAAATCAGCCAGGGTTCCTGCTCCTGATCACTGTCCAGTGACCCCTGGGTTAGAGAGAGAGGGGAAATCAGCCAGGGTTCCTGCTCCTGATCCCTGTCCAGTGACCCCTGGGTTAGAGAGAGAGGGGAAATCAGCCAGGGTTCCTGCTCCTGATCCCTGTCCAGTGACCCCTGGGTTAGAGAGAGAGGGGAAATCAGCCAGGGTTCCTGCTCCTGATCCCTGTCCAATGATCCCTGGGTTAGCGAGAGAGAGGGGAAATCAGCCAGGGTTCCTGCTCCTGATCCCTGTCCAGTGATCCCTGGGTTAGAGAGAGAGAGAGAGGGGAAATCAGCCAGGGTTCCTGCTCCTGATCCCTGTCCAGTGACCCCTGGGTTAGAGAGAGAGGGGAAATCAGCCAGGGTTCCTGCTCCTGATCCCTGTCCAATGATCCCTGGGTTAGCGAGAGAGAGGGGAAATCAGCCAGGGTTCCTGCTCCTGATCCCTGTCCAGTGATCCCTGGGTTAGAGAGAGAGAGAGAGAGGGGAAATCAGCCAGGGTTCCTGCTCCTGATCACTGTCCAGTGACCCCTGGGTTAGAGAGAGAGAGAGGGGGAATCAGCCAGGGTTCCTGCTCCTGATCCATGTCCAGTGATCCCTGGGTTAGAGAGAGGGGAAATCAGCCAGGGTTCCTGCTCCTGATCACTGTCCAGTGACCCCTGGGTTAGAGAGAGAGGGGAAATCAGCCAGGGTTCCTGCTCCTGATCACTGTCCAGTGACCCCTGGGTTAGAGAGAGAGAGAGAGGGGAAATCAGCCAGGGTCCCTGCTCCCGATCACTGTCCTGTGATCCCTGGGTTAGAGAGAGAGAGGGGAAATCAGCCAGGGTTCCTGCTCCTGATCCCTGTCCAGTGATCCCTGGGTTAGAGAGAGGGGAAATCAGCCAGGGTCCCTGCTCCTGATCCCTGTCCAGTGATCCCTGGGTTAGAGAGAGAGAGAGAGAGGGGAAAATAGCCAGAATTCCTGCTCCCGATCACTGTCATGTGATCCCTGGGTTAGAGAGAGAGAGGGGAAATCAGCCAGGGATCCTGCTCCTTAACGCAGACAAGTGTGAGATATTGCACATTGGAAGGGCAAACCAAAGTAGAACGTACAGGGTAAATGGTAGGACTCTGAAGAGTGCAGTTGAACAGAGGGATCTGGGAATACAGGTACAGAATTCCCTAAAAGTGACGTCACAGGTGGATAGGGTCGTAAAGAGTGCCTTTGGTACATTGGCCTTTATAAATCGGAGTATCGAGTATAAAAGTTGGAGTGTTATGGTAAGGTTATATAAGGCATTGGTGAGGCCGAATTTGGAGTATTGTGTACAGTTTTGGTCACCTAGTTACAGGAAGGATGTAAATAAGGTTGAAAGAGTGCAGAGAAGGTTCACAAGGATGTTGCCGGGACTTGAGAAGCTGAGTTACAGAGAGAGATTGAATAGGTTGGGACTTTATTCCCTGGAGTGTAGAAGATTGAGGGGAGATTTGATAGAGGTGTATAAGATTTTGATGGGTATAGATAGAGTGAATGCAAGCAGGCTTTTTCCGCTGAGGCTAGGGGAGAAAAAAACCAGAGGGCATGGGTTAAGGGTGAAAGGAGAAAAGTTTAAAGGGAATATTAGGGGGGGCTTCTTCACACAGAGAGTGGTGGGAGTGTGGAATGAGCTGCCGGATAAAGTGGTAAATGCGGGGTCACTTTTAACATTGAAGAAAAACTTGGACGTGTTCATGGATGAGAGGGGTGTGGAGGGATATGGTCCAAGTGCAGGTCAGTGGGACTAGGCAAAAAATGGTTCGGCACAGACAAGAAGGGCCAAAAGGCCTGTATGAAAGCTGTAATTTTCTATGGTTCTATGGTTCCTGATCCCTGTCCAGTGATCCCTGGGTTAGAGAGAGAGGGGGAATCAGCCAGGGTTCCTGTTCCTGATCCCTGTCCAGTGACCCCTGGGTTAGAGAGAGAGAGAGAGAGGAAATCAGCCAGGGTTCCTGCTCCTGATCACTGTCCAGTGACCCCTGGGTTAGAGAGAGAGAGGGAATCAGCCAGGGTCCCTGCTCCTGATCCCTGTCCAGTGATCCCTGGGTTAGAGAGAGAGAGAGAGAGGAAATCAGCCAGGGTTCCTGCTCCTGATCCCTGTCCAGTGATCCCTGGGTTAGAGAGAGAGGGGAAATCAGCCAGGGTTCCTGCTCCTGATCCCTGTCCAGTGATCCCTGGGTTAGAGAGAGAGAGGGGAAATCAGCCAGGGTTCCTGCTCCTGATCCCTGTCCAGTGACCCCTGGGT
>NW_027592706.1:37500-47233 GCF_964213995.1 Mustelus asterias
GTGAGACAGCAGTGCTAACCCACTGTGTCACCGTGTCACTGTGAGGCAGCAGTGTTAACCCACTGTGTCACCGTGTCACTGTGAGGCAGCAGTGTTAACCCACTGTGTCACCGTGTCACTGTGAGGGAGCAGTGTTAACCCACTGTGTCACCGTGTCACTGTGAGACAGCAGTGTTAACCCACTGTGTCACCGTGTCACTGTGAGGCAGCAGTGTTAACCCACTGTGTCACCGTGTCACTGTGAGGCAGCAGTGTTAACCCACTGTGTCACCGTGTCACTGTGAGGGAGCAGTGTTAACCCACTGTGTCACCGTGTCACTGTGAGGCAGCAGTGTTAACCCACTGTGTCACCGTGTCACTGTGAGACAGCAGTGTTAACCCACTGTGCCACCGTGTCACTGTGAGACAGCAGTGTTAACCCACTGTGTCACCGTGTCACTGTGAGGGAGCAGTGTTAACCCACTGTGTCACCGTGTCACTGTGAGGGAGCAGTGTTAACCCACTGTGTCACCGTGTCACTGTGAGGCAGCAGTGTTAACCCACTGTGTCACCGTGTCACTGTGAGGCAGCAGTGTTAACCCACTGTGTCACCGTGTCACTGTGAGGGAGCAGTGTTAACCCACTGTGTCACCGTGTCACTGTGAGGCAGCAGTGTTAACCCACTGTGTCACCGTGTCACTGTGAGACAGCAGTGTTAACCCACTGTGCCACCGTGTCACTGTGAGACAGCAGTGTTAACCCACTGTGTCACCGTGTCACTGTGAGGGAGCAGTGTTAACCCACTGTGTCACTGTGTCACTGTGAGGCAGCAGTGTTAACCCACTGTGTCACCGTGTCACTGTGAGGCAGCAGTGTTAACCCACTGTGTCACCGTGTCACTGTGAGGCAGCAGTGTTAACCCACTGTGTCCCCGTGTCACTGTGAGACAGCAGTGTTAACCCACTGTGTCACCGTGTCGCTGTGAGACAGCAGTGTTAACCCACTGTGTCACCGTGTCACTGTGAGACAGCAGTGTTAACCCACTGTGCCACCGTGTCACTGTGAGGCAGCAGTGTTAACCCACTGTGTCACCGTGTCACTGTGAGACAGCAGTGTTAACCCACTGTGTCACCGTGTCACTGTGAGGCAGCAGTGTTAACACACTGTGTCACCGTGTCACTGTGAGACAGCAGTGTTAACCCACTGTGTCACCGTGTCACTGTGAGGCAGCAGTGTTAACAAACTGTGTCACCGTGTCACTGTGAGACAGCAGTGTTAACCCACTGTGTCACCGTGTCACTGTGAGACAGCAGTGTTAACCCACTGTGTCACCGTGTCACTGTGAGGCAGCAGTGTTAACCCACTGTGTCACCGTGTCACTGTGAGACAGCAGTGTTAACCCACTGTGTCACCGTGTCGCTGTGAGACAGCAGTGTTAACCCACTGTGTCACCGTGTCACTGTGAGGCAGCAGTGTTAACCCACTGTGTCACTGTGTCACTGTGAGACAGCAGTGTTAATAACTGTGTCACCGTGTCACTGTGAGACAGCAGTGTTAACCCACTGTGTCACTGTGTCACTGTGAGACAGCAGTGTTAACCCACTGTGTCACTGTGTCACTGTGAGACAGCAGTGTTAACCCACTGTGTCACTGTGTCACTGTGAGACAGCAGTGTTAACCCACTGTGTCACCGTGTCACTGTGAGACAGCAGTGTTAACCCACTGTGTCACTGTGTCACTGTGAGACAGCAGTGTTAACCCACTGTGTCACCGTGTCACTGTGAGACAGCAGTGTTAATAACTGTGTCACCGTGTCACTGTGAGGCAGCAGTGTTAACCCACTGTGTCACCGTGTCACTGTGAGGCAGCAGTGTTAACCCACTGTGTCACCGTGTCACTGTGAGGGAGTAGTGTTAACCCACTGTGTCACCGTGTCACTGTGAGACAGCAGTGTTAACCCACTGTGTCACCGTGTCACTGTGAGGCAGCAGTGTTAACCCACTGTGTCACCGTGTCACTGTGAGGCAGCAGTGTTAACCCACTGTGTCACCGTGTCACTGTGAGGCAGCAGTGTTAACCCACTGTGCCACCGTGTCACTGTGAGACAGCAGTGTTAACCCACTGTGTCACCGTGTCACTGTGAGGCAGCAGTGTTAACCCACTGTGTCACCGTGTCACTGTGAGACAGCAGTGTTAACCCACTGTGCCACCGTGTCACTGTGAGACAGCAGTGTTAACCCACTGTGTCACCGTGTCACTGTGAGGCAGCAGTGTTAACCCACTGTGTCACCGTGTCACTGTGAGACAGCAGTGTTAACCCACTGTGTCACTGTGTCACTGTGAGGGAGCAGTGTTAACCCACTGTGTCACCGTGTCACTGTGAGGGAGCAGTGTTAACCCACTGTGTCACCGTGTCACTGTGAGGCAGCAGTGTTAACCCACTGTGTCACCGTGTCACTGTGAGGCAGCAGTGTTAACCCACTGTGTCACCGTGTCACTGTGAGGGAGCAGTGTTAACCACTGTGTCACCGTGTCACTGTGAGACAGCAGTGTTAACCCACTGTGTCACCGTGTCACTGTGAGACAGCAGTGTTAACCCACTGTGTCACCCTGTCACTGTGAGGCAGCAGTGTTAACCCACTGTGTCACCGTGTCACTGTGAGACAGCAGTGTTAACCCACTGTGCCACCGTGTCACTGTGAGACAGCAGTGTTAACCCACTGTGTCACCGTGTCACTGTGAGACAGCAGTGTTAACCCACTGTGTCACTGTGTCACTGTGAGGCAGCAGTGTTAACCCACTGTGTAACCGTGTCACTGTGAGACAGCAGTGTTAACCCACTGTGTCACCGTGTCACTGTGAGGCAGCAGTGTTAACCCACTGTGTCACCATGTCACTGTGAGGCAGCAGTGTTAACCCACTGTGTCACTGTGTCACTGTGAGGGAACAGTGTTAACCCACTGTGTCACCGTGTCACTGTGAGGGAGCAGTGTTAACCCACTGTGTCACTGTGTCACTGTGAGGGAACAGTGTTAACCCACTGTGTCACCGTGTCACTGTGAGGGAGCAGTGTTAACCCACTGTGTCACCGTGTCACTGTGAGACAGCAGTGTTAACCCACTGTGTCACCGTGTCACTGTGAGACAGCAGTGTTAACCCACTGTGTCACCGTGTCACTGTGAGGCAGCAGTGTTAACCCACTGTGTCACCGTGTCACTGTGAGGCAGCAGTGTTAACCCACTGTGTCACCGTGTCACTGTGAGACAGCAGTGTTAACCCACTGTGTCACCGTGTCACTGTGAGGCAGCAGTGTTAACCCACTGTGTCACCGTGTCACTGTGAGACAGCAGTGTTAACCCACTGAGTCACCGTGTCACTGTGAGGCAGCAGTGTTAACCCACTGTGTCACTGTGTCACTGTGAGGGAGCAGTGTTAACCCACTGTGTCACCGTGTCACTGTGAGACAGCAGTGTTAACCCACTGTGTCACCGTGTCACTGTGAGACAGCAGTGTTAACCCACTGTGTCACCGTGTCACTGTGAGACAGCAGTGTTAACCCACTGTGTCACTGTGTCACTGTGAGACAGCAGTGTTAACCCACTGTGTCACCGTGTCACTGTGAGGGAGCAGTGTTAACCCACTTTGTCACCGTGTCACTGTGAGACAGCAGTGTTAACCCACTGTGTCACCGTGTCACTGTGAGGGAGCAGTGTTAACCCACTGTGTCACCGTGTCACTGTGAGGGAGCAGTGTTAACCCACTGTGTCACCGTGTCACTGTGAGACAGCAGTGTTAACCCACTGTGTCACCGTGTCACTGTGAGGCAGCAGTGCGAACCACTGTGCCACCGTGTCGCTGTGAGGCAGCAGTGTTAACCCACTGTGTCACCGTGTCACTGTGAGGCAGCAGTGTTAACCCACTGTGTCACCGTGTCGCTGTGAGGCAGCAGTGTTAACCCACTGTGTCACCGTGTCACTGTGAGACAGCAGTGTTAACCCACTGTGTCACCGTGTCACTGTGAGGCAGCAGTGTTAACCCACTGTGTCACCGTGTCACTGTGAGGGAGCAGTGTTAACCCCTGTGTCACCGTGTCACTGTGAGACAGCAGTGTTAACCCACTGTGTCACCGTGTCACTGTGAGACAGCAGTGTTAACCCACTGTGTCACCGTGTCACTGTGAGACAGCAGTGTTAACCCACTGTGTCACTGTGAGGCAGCAGTGTTAACCCACTGTGTCACCGTGACACTGTGAGACAGCAGTGTTAACCCACTGTGTCACCGTGTCACTGTGAGACAGCAGTGTTAACCCACTGTGTCACCGTGTCACTGTGAGGCAGCAGTGTTAACCCACTGTGTCACCGTGTCACTGTGAGACAGCAGTGTTAACCCACTGTGTCACCGTGTCACTGTGAGGGAGCAGTGTTAACCCACTGTGTCACCGTGTCACTGTGAGGCAGCAGTGGTTAACCCACTGTGTCCACCGTGTCCACTGTGAGACAGCAGTGTTAACCCACTGTGTCACCGTGTCACTGTGAGACAGCAGTGTTAACCCACTGTGTCACCGTGTCACTGTGAGGGAGCAGTGTTAACCCCTGTGTCACCGTGTCACTGTGAGACAGCAGTGTTAACCCACTGTGTCACCGTGTCACTGTGAGGCAGCAGTGTTAACCCACTGTGTCACCGTGTCACTGTGAGACAGCAGTGTTACCCACTGTGTCACCGTGTCACTGTGAGGGAGCAGTGTTAACCCACTGTGTCACCGTGTCACTGTGAGGCAGCAGTGTTAACCCACTGTGTCACCGTGTCACTGTGAGACAGCAGTGTTAACCCACTGTGTCACCGTGTCACTGTGAGGCAGCAGTGTTAACCCACTGTGTCACCGTGTCACTGTGAGGCAGCAGTGTTAACCCACTGTGTCACAGTGTCACTGTGAGGCAGCAGTGTTAACCACTGTGTCACCGTGTCACTGTGAGGCAGCAGTATTAACCCACTGTGTTACCGTGTCACTGTGAGGCAGCAGTGTTAACCCACTGTGTCACCGTGTCGCTGTGAGAC
This sequence comes from Mustelus asterias, assembly GCF_964213995.1. Taxonomy (NCBI): domain Eukaryota; kingdom Metazoa; phylum Chordata; class Chondrichthyes; order Carcharhiniformes; family Triakidae; genus Mustelus; species Mustelus asterias. The sequence continues at coordinate 42,535 of NW_027592706.1, forward strand.
AGCAGCGTTAACCCACTGTGTCACCGTGTCACTGTGAGGGAGCAGTGTTAACCCACTGTGCCACCGTGTCACTGTGAGGCAGCAGTGTTAACCCACTGTGTCACCGTGTCACTGTGAGGCAGCAGTGTTAACCCACTGTGTCACCGTGTCACTGTGAGGCAGCAGTGTTAACCCACTGTGCCACCGTGTCACTGTGAGACAGCAGTGTTAACCCACTGGTGCCACCTTGTCACTGTGAGGCAGCAGTGTTAACCCACTGTGTCACCGTGTCACTGTGAGGCAGCAGTGTTAACCCACTGTGCCACCGTGTCACTGTGAGGCAGCAGTGTTAACCACTGTGTCACCGTGTCACTGTGAGGCAGCAGTGTTAACCCACTGTGCCACCGTGTCACTGTGAGGCAGCAGTTTTTAACCCACTGTGTCACCGTGTCACTGTGAGACAGCAGTGTTAACCCACTGTGTCACCGTGTCACTGTGAGACAGCAGTGTTAACCCACTGTGTCACCGTGTCACTGTGAGACAGCAGTGTTAACCCACTGTGTCACCGTGTCACTGTGAGACAGCAGTGTTAACCCACTGTGTCACCGTGTCACTGTGAGACAGCAGTGTTAACCCACTGTGTCACCGTGTCACTGTGAGACAGCAGTGTTAACCCACTGTGTCACCGTGTCGCTGTGAGACAGCAGTGTTAACCCACTGTGCCACCGTGTCACTGTGAGACAGCAGTGTTAACCCACTGTGTCACCGTGTCGCTGTGAGACAGCAGTGTTAACCCACTGTGTCACCGTGTCACTGTGAGACAGCAGTGTTAACCCACTGTGTCACCGTGTCACTGTGAGGCAGCAGTGTTAACCCACTGTGCCACCGTGTCACTGTGAGACAGCAGTGTTAACCCACTGTGTCACCGTGTCACTGTGAGGCAGCAGTGTTAACCACTGTGTCACCGTGTCACTGTGAGACAGCAGTGTTAACCCACTGTGTCACCGTGTCACTGTGAGGCAGCAGTGTTAACCCACTGTGCCACCGTGTCACTGTGAGACAGCAGTGTTAACCCACTGTGCCACCGTGTCACTGTGAGGCAGCAGTGTTAACCCACTGTGTCACCGTGTCACTGTGAGACAGCAATGTTAACCCACTGTGCCACCGTGTCACTGTGAGACAGCAGTGTTAACCCACTGTGTCACCGTGTCACTGTGAGACAGCAGTGTTAACCCACTGTGCCACCGTGTCGCTGTGAGGGAGCAGTGTTAACCCACTGTGTCACCGTGTCACTGTGAGGGAGCAGTGTTAACACACTGTGTCACTGTGTCACTGTGAGACAGCAGTGTTAACCCACTGTGCCACCGTGTCACTGTGAGACAGCAGTGTTAACCCACTGTGTCACCGTGTCACTGTGAGGCAGCAGTGCGAACCACTGTGCCATCGTGTCACTGTGAGACAGCAGTGTTAACCCACTGTGTCACCGTGTCACTGTGAGGCAGCAGTGCTAACCCACTGTGTCACCGTGTCACTGTGAGACAGCAGTGTTAACCCACTGTGTCACTGTGTCACTGTGAGGCAGCAGTGCGAACCACTGTGCCACCGTGTCACTGTGAGACAGCAGTGTTAACCCACTGTGTCACTGTTGTCACTGTGAGACAGCAGTGTTAACCCACTGTGTCACTGTGTCACTGTGAGACAGCAGTGTTAACCCACTGTGTCACCGTGTCACTGTGAGGCAGCAGTGTTAACCCACTGTGTCACCGTGTCACTGTGAGGGAGCAGTGTTAACTCACTGTGTCACCGTGTCACTGTGAGACAGCAGTGTTAACCCACTGTGCCACCGTGTCACTGTGAGGCAGCAGTGTTAACCCACTGTGTCACTGTGTCACTGTGAGACAGCAGTGTTAACCCACTGTGTCACCGTGTCACTGTGAGGGAGCAGTGTTAACCCACTGTGTCACCGTGTCACTGTGAGGCAGCAGTGTTAACCCACTGTGTCACCGTGTCACTGTGGAGACAGCAGTGTTAACCCCACTGTGTCACCGTGTCACTGTGAGACAGCAGTGTTAACCCACTGTGTCACCGTGTCACTGTGAGACAGCAGTGTTAACCCACTGTGTCACCGTGTCACTGTGAGGCAGCAGTGTTAACCCACTGTGTCACCGTGTCACTGTGAGACAGCAGTGTTAACCCACTGTGTCACCGTGTCACTGTGAGGGAGCAGTGTTAACCCACTGTGTCACCGTGTCACTGTGAGACAGCAGTGTTAACCCACTGTGTCACCGTGTCACTGTGAGACAGCAGTGATAACCCACTGTGCCACCGTGTCGCTGTGAGGCAGCAGTGTTAACCCACTGTGCCACCGTGTCACTGTGAGGCAGCAGTGTTTAACCCACTGTGTCCCGTGTCACTGTGAGGCAGCAGTGTTAACCCACTGTGTCACCGTGTCACTGTGAGGCAGCAGTGTTAACCCACTGTGTCACCGTGTCACTGTGAGGACAGCAGTGTTAACCCACTGTGTCACCGTGTCACTGTGAGACAGCAGTGTTAACCCACTGTGTCACCGTGTCACTGTGAGACAGCAGTGTTAACCCACTGTGTCACCGTGTCACTGTGAGGCAGCAGTGTTAACCCACTGTGTCACCGTGTCACTGTGAGGCAGCAGTGTAAACCCACTGTGTCACCGTGTCACTGTGAGGGAGCAGTGTTAACCCACTGTGTCACCGTGTCACTGTGAGACAGCAGTGTTAACCCACTGTGTCACCGTGTCACTGTGAGGCAGCAGTGTTAACCACTGTGTCACCGTGTCACTGTGAGGCAGCAGTGTAACCCACTGTGTCACCGTGTCACTGTGAGGGCAGCAGTGTTAACCCACTGTGTCACCGTGTCACTGTGAGGCAGCAGTGTTAACCCACTGTGGTCCCACCGTGTCACTGTGAGGCAGCAGTGTTAACCCACTGTGTCACCGTGTCACTGTGAGGCAGCAGTGTTAACCCACTGTGTCACCGTGTCACTGTGAGGGAGCAGTGTTAACCCACTGTGTCACCGTGTCACTGTGAGGGAGCAGTGTTAACCCACCGTGTCACCGTGTCACTGTGAGACAGCAGTGTTAACCCACTGTGTCACCGTGTCACTGTGAGAGAGCAGTGTTAACCCACTGTGTCACTGTGTCACTGTGAGACAGCAGTGTTAACCCACTATGCCACCGTGTCGCTGTGAGGGAGCAGTGTTAACCCACTGTGTCACCGTGTCACTGTGAGACAGCAGTGTTAACCCACTGTGTCACCGTGTCGCTGTGAGACAGCAGTGTTAACCCACTGTGTCACCGTGTCACTGTGAGGGAGCAGTGTTAACCCACTGTCACCGTGTCACTGTGAGACAGCAGTGTTAACCCACTGTGCCACCGTGTCACTGTGAGACAGCAGTGTTAACCCACTGTGTCACCGTGTCACTGTGAGGCAGCAGTGTTACCCACTGTGTCACCGTGTCACTGTGAGGCAGCAGTGTTAACCCACTGTGTCACCGTGTCACTGTGAGGCAGCAGTGTTAACCCACTGTGTCACCGTGTCACTGTGAGACAGCAGTGTTAACCCACTGTGTCACTGTGTCACTGTGAGACAGCAGTGTTAACCCACTGTGTCACCGTGTCACTGTGAGACAGCAGTGTTAACCCACTGTGTCACTGTGTCACTGTGAGGGAGCAGTGTTAACCCACTGTGTCACTGTGTCACAGTGAGGCAGCAGTGTTAACCCACTGTGCCACCGTGTCACTGTGAGACAGCAGTGTTAACCCACTGTGTCACCGTGTCACTGTGAGGGAGCAGTGTTAACCCACTGTGTCACCGTGTCACTGTGAGACAGCAGTGTTAACCCCACTGTGTCACCGTGTCACTGTGAGACAGCAGTGTTAACCCACTGTGTCACTGTGTCACTGTGAGGCAGCAGTGTTAACCCACTGTGTCACCGTGTCACTGTGAGACAGCAGTGTTAACCCACTGTGTCACCGTGTCACTGTGAGGGAGCAGTGTTAACCCACTGTGTCACCGTGTCACTGTGAGGCAGCAGTGTTAACCCACTGTGTCACCGTGTCACTGTGAGGCAGCAGTGTTAACCCACTGTGCCACCGTGTCACTGTGAGACAGCAGTGTTAACCCACTGTGTCCACCGTGTCACTGTGAGACAGCAGTGTTAACCCACTGTGCCACCGTGTCACTGTGAGACAGCAGTGTTAACCAATGTGTCACCGTGTCACTGTGAGGCAGCAGTGTTAACCCACTGTGTCACTGTGTCACTGTGAGGCAGCAGTGTTTAACCCACTGTGTCACCGTGTCACTGTGAGGGAGCAGTGTTAACCCACTGTGTCACCGTGTCACTGTGAGGCAGCAGTGTTAACCCACTGTGTCACCGTGTCACTGTGAGCAGCAGTGTTAACCCACTGTGCCACCGTGTCACTGTGAGACAGCAGTGTTAACCCACTGTGTCACCGTGTCACTGTGAGACAGCAGTGTTAACCCACTGTGTCACCGTGTCACTGTGAGACAGCAGTGTTAACCCACTGTGTCACCGTGTCACTGTGAGACAGCAGTGTTAACCCACTGTGTCCACCGTGTCACTGTGAGGACAGCAGTGTTAACCCACTGTGTCACCCCGTGTCAACTGTGAGGACAGCAGTGTTTAACCCACTGTGTCACCGTGGTCACTGTGAGGCAGCAGTGTT
>NW_027592707.1:0-47220 GCF_964213995.1 Mustelus asterias
CACCTGAATAATAATACCTTACCCCACTTGCTGTTTCCTGCCCATTAGCCAATTCTCTATCGATGCCAATATACTAGCTCCAACACCATTAGCTCTAATCTTATGAATTAACCTTTTGGGAGTTACCTTGTCAAACGCCTTCTCCAAGTCCAGATACAATACATTCCCTTTATCCACTCTGGTTGAGACTTAGAAACATAGAAAAACTACAGCACAAACAGGCCCTTCGGCCCACAAGTTGTGCCGAACACATCCCTACCTTCTAGACCTACCTATAACCCTCCATCCTATTAAGCTCCATGTACTCATCCAGGAGTCACTTAAAAGACCACCACTGACGGCAGCCGAACCTGTCCAAGTCCTTCTGCAGCTCCCCCCCCCCGCTTCCTCACTACTCCCTGAACCTCGACATATCTTTATATCATCTGCAAACTTAGCAACACTGCCTTCAGTTACTGCCTCCAAATCATTAATATATATTGTGAAAAGTCGTGGTCCCAGCACTGACCCCTGAGACACACTACTAGTCACCAGCTGCCATTCTGAAAAAGACCCCTTTATCTCCTGGATTAGCTCTGGACCTGGATTGATTTATAGATTTAACTTCCAATTTCCACCCCTCTCTCACCTTCAGTGATCCATCTCTGACACTTCACTTCCCTTCCTTGACCCCTCTCTCCATTTCTGGTGATAGGCTGATCGCCAATATTCATTATAGACCCACGATTCCCGCAGCCACCTCGATGACAGCTCCTGACACCTCACTCCCTGTAAGTCTCCATCCTGTTCTCCCTGTTTTTCCACCTGTGCCTCATCTGTTCTGATGATGCCACCTTCGACGGTTGTGCTTTTGACGTGCCTGTTCGTTTGGGTGAAGTGAGATGGGGAGAAGTTGGTGGGAGATGAGAGGCGGGTAGTCGGTGGAGGATAAAGTTTTGAAAGTGACGCACACCATTTTTCAAATCTGACACAGACGATAGGAGGCCATTTTGCCCTTCGATCCTGCTTCATCATTCCTTACAGTCATGGCTGATCATCCAACTCGATAGCCTGATCCTGCTTTTTCCCCATAACCTTTAATCCCATTCCCCCCCAAGTGCTTTATACAGCCGCCTCTTGAATACATTCAATGTTTTAGCATCAACTACTTCCTGTGGTAATGAATTCCACAGGCTCACCACTGTTTGGGTGGAGAAATGTCTCCTCACCTCCGTCCTAAATTGTCTGTCCTGAATCCTCAGACTGTGACCCCTGGTTCTGGAGTCCCCCACCATCGGGAATGTCCTCCCTGCATCTACCCTGCTGAGTCCTGTTGGAATTTTATAAGTCTCCATGAGATCGCCCCTCATTCGTCTGAACTCCAGTGAAAACAATCCGAACCTAGTCAATCTCCTCATACATCAATCCTGCCATCCCTGCAATCAGCCTGGTCAACCTTCGCTGCACTACCTCGAGAGCAAGAATATCTTTCCTCCGAAAACGAGACCAAAACTGCACACAATACTCTAGGTGTGGCCTCACCAAGGTCCTGTATAACTGCGACAACACATCCCTGCTCCTGTACTTGAAACCTCGCAATAAAGGCCAACATGCCATTTGCCGCCTTTACCGCCTGCTGCACCTGCATGCTTACCTTCAGCGACTGGTGCACAAGGACACCCAGGTCCCACTGTACACTTCCCCCTCCCAATTTACAGCCATTCAGGTAGTAAATTGCCTCCTTGGTTTTGTGTCCAAAATGAATAACCTCACATTTTCCAAATTATACTGCAGCTGCCATTGATTTGCCCACTCACCCAACCTGTCCAGATCATTCTGAAGGATCTCTGCACCCTCGTCACAGTTCACCCTCCCACCCAACTTGGTATCTGCAAACTTTGATATGTTACATTTTGCTCCCTCATCCAGATCATTAATGTATATTAATATATATATTGTGAATCGCTGGGGTCCCAGCACTGATCCCTGTGGCACCCCACTAGTTACTGCCTCCCAATTTACAAAGCACCCATTAATTCCTACTCTTTGTTTCCTCTCTTCCAACCAGTTTTCTATTCATCTCAATACACTTGCCCCAACCTCATGCACTTTAATCTTTCATGATAATCTCTTGTGCGGGACTTTGTCAAACGCTTTCTGGTCACACACATTGAAATCCCTTAAAATGGGTGGAGGGTCTTTTGGATGTGGGGAGTTCAAGGTCAACATGAGGAGGCAAATAAAGGGACACAAATAATGATGAGGTAACTGGATGTTAACTGGGCTCAGTTGTGTTCTCCTCTCTCTGGTGAAGCCCACACAGCAGGAGGTTTATTCCCAACTCATTGGTCTCATAACATTGAGAACCCAGCAAGGTGTGAAGCTGCAGTTCATTCTGTGCCATTTGCCACCAGTTGCAATCAGGGGCAGGGAGGGAGGTGGATGTCTCCAAGGGGCACTGCTGGTGGATGGCAGCCAACTTGCAACAAAACCTCCGTCTTCCTGGGCGAATGGTCATTCCTGACGAGGCTCTTGTGTTTCATGTGTCTAAGATGACAAGGCAATGGTCTCTCTGTATAGTCTCAGGCAGTGGAATCAAGCAGGATAGTGACAGAGGGAGGCTTCTCACACAAGGCTCTCATCACCCTGGTCAAAGAGCAATGTCTCCCTGTACATTCATGTATGAACAGGAGGAACACCCATCTCTGATTCTCCAGGATGTCATTCCCCTCGAAGGAGTGTGGTGGGGATTTTATGTCTGAACGGAACCCAGGCAAAGGGCTTCACACTGGCCTGCAGGTTTTGAATTGGAGGGAAATTTGTAAAGGGTGTGGTCACTAAATTTATTTCAATCCATTCACAGATGCGCTTGGATATCGATGGTGGAAGCTGCAGACAACCCTGCCATGGTACTGGCCCCAATCGGATGAAGAGACGGAGGGTCTGTCACAGATTGGCAGAGTGTCAGGAGGATCAATGGCCTGAACAGTAAGAGGCAGCAGAGCCTCAGAAAGATCAAGATTCTGACGGACAGGGTCCACAGCAATGCTGATCACTGGTCTGAACACAGGAGCGTCTCGTTTCAGACAATCTTGGCAACTCCCAGGTGTCACCGGGTTTTAACGGACCACGGAGATTATAGGGCTGGTTCCCAGGGACAGTGTAGAAAACATGGCTGATGACACCAGTTCACTGTCCGCAGAATGCTGCTGAGGGCAACCAGCATAATGCACATCCCTCCAGCAGGTTCCAGATTGAGCAGTAACAGGGCTGCTTGAGATGAGGTTCAGATGTTTGAGCTGCTCAGGCAGGCCTTCCAATACTCACCACAGAGAATGTTCCAGATCATCATTGTCTGCTGCACCCTGCACAACCTCGTGCCACAGAGCGGAAATGTTTTTCCTGAGGATGACATGAGGGAGCGAGATGTCTCCAATGATGACTATGATAAAGGTGATGGATCTCCCAGGGGCCAGGATGTCACTGAGCCACACGCAGAGTCGATATCAGGGGAATGATGTGGCAGACAGACCCATGTCAATCTGATAGCTCCCAGATTCCAGGCAGAGTAAGCTGCTGATATATTTGTCTTTTTTTTCCATCCTTTCTTGGCTGGAAGGCCTTGAATTTTTTTATGGGTGTTGTTTTCCTCTCATAACTTGATTTATGAAAGCAGAATTAAATTTCACTCGTTACTGTCTTCCCTACTGTGTGTTTTGATCCTTTGCCTGTGCCAAACTATGTTACAATGCAGAGTCCTGATGCTAAATGCACACATTAGGACCTGCACAGCTCTGTTCCCCCATAAACTCAGACACCTTCCAGTCGAATTGTGCTTTCAACCATGCACTCACAAAGTCTGTGTGTACAGCAGCTTGGAAACAATATCAAATCTAAACTCACCCGGGATACGCATGTCACCGTGACACCTGCTCCCAATGGGAACTGGCAGAGAGCTCTTTCAGGCAGAACCGGATAGATGGGCCCACAGGGAGGAACAACATTTGACCCATTGAAATTGCTGCTCCATGCACATTGATGGATGGTCATGTTCCTGCTCCTGGTTGGACAGGAGCAGGAACATCATTCGTACATCATAAACCCATATTCATGCCAATGTATTTGGAAATAACATCGTAGTCCACTCACTGAGTGTCCCTCACCTGCACTGTGTGTTCCTGAAGGGCAACCACTCCAGACCCTTCAACCTCAGAGACCACTATAAGTCTCAGTCCTAGATGGCCTCGGCTTAAGTCAGAGCCTGGATCTGCCATTTTGTCCTGCGGTGGGTAAGGAAACTATAACTGGCTGCAATACTCCAGGTGTGGTCTCATCACGGCCCTGTACAGCTGCAGTAAGACATCATTGCTCCTGTACTCGAGCCCCCTGACAATGAAGGCAAACAACCATTTGCCTGAACACCAGAAAATGATGGATAATCTCAGCAGGTTTGACAGCATCTGTGGAGAGAGAATGGAGGCAAATGTTGAGTCTGAATAACACTTCGTCAGAGCCCTGGTTTGATTCCCGGCTTGGTCATTGTCTGTATGGAGTTATCATTTTCTCCCCGTGCCTGCGTGAATTTCCTTCAGGTGCTCTGGTTTCTTCCCACAGACCGAAAGACATGCTGGTTAGATGCAATGGCCATGCTAAATTCTGGTCCCTTGGTGGCGACCAAGGGATTTTCACAGTAACTTCATTGCAATGCTAATGTAAGCCGACTTGTGACACTAATAAATAAACTTAAACTTAGAATTGGATCCATTATTTTATCTTGTCTCTCTGTGTTCTTCTTAACGAAATGAATCACTTCACATTTCTCCGTTTGAACTCTGCATGTAGTCTGATCTAATTGAAAGGCAGAAGGGATTCCAGTGGCTGAATTGTCTGCTCCTGTTGCTTTCTTTCTACACCAGCTCAGTCAATCCGGTGAGATGTTCAACCAACACCACCTCTGCCTCAAGTGGGTGTTCAGATCCCCTGGTAAAGAGGAGCAGGGGAGTTCCTCTATCAAACAGCACTAACCAAATAAAGATAAAATGTTCATCCCAATAATCTCTCACTTTGGGATTTTGCTGTGTGCAAAATATTTGCTTCATTTTCCTACATAATATCAGCTCCTGTAATTGTGAGTAATTCAGGGCAGGTGCAGGTTAGCCTTGCTGCCTCACAGCGCCAGGGACCTGGATTCGATTGCCGGTTTGGGTCACTATCTGTGCAGAGTCTGCACGTTCTCCCCGTGTCTGTGTGAATTCCCTCCAGGTTGTCCGGTTTCCTCTCAGTCCGAAAGACGTGCTGGTCATTAGCAATGGTCATGCTAAATTTTCCCTCAGTGTACCCATATTGGAGTGTGGTCACTAGGAGATTTCAACAATGGCTTCATTGCAGTGTTAATGTAAACCTACTTGTGCCAGTAATAAATAAACTTTAAAGTTTCTGGGATGGGTTCAGACTCTGTGTGAAGTCAAGTCTTTCATTGTTACAAAGCGCACCGCTGCCACCTGCTGACAGAATCTCGGTGCTGCAGGAAAAAAAACCCTATTATAAACGGCCCAAGAAGTGGGGACTGTCCCTGAAGGATCACGAGGCAGGATGAGGGCGAATGGTCTCTTGTGTTCGATCATCCATTGATTCTTGTGTAACCATACACTCAGATTTGATCAAATCTACATTCTGACAATTGAGATGGTTCAATCTCATCGTTTGATACATTTCGTGGCCACCATTGAGAAAGAATAGCAACAGAATCCACAATTAGGTGGGAAATATACACACGTTCGGATTTTTCATTGATGGTTAAGGTATAATATGCGTTGCAATATTTATCTGCCTATCAATTGAGCTAAAAAAAAAACTTGATTAAAAATAAGTCATTGTTGTCTCAACAAAAGTCTTTGAGGACAGTAACGGGGGAGAGTAAATGATTGGTGAACTCAGGAAGTGAACAGGATCGCTGTCAGCCTTGGTATCAAAACCCAGACTTGGACAAATCCGCTCCAATCTGCTGCACTCGGATTGTCGGTTCTTCTGCGGAATATCGCGATGTGATTTACACTGGGGAACAAATCTCTCACCGCACCTCCTCAGACTCGGCAGAGGGTCACAGGGAAACGGAGGCTGAGAAAATCCACTGTGAAAGCATTGAATCCATCTCCAATGTGTCCTATATTATAACATTCCCCTGTCTCTCTGGATTACTTGTCCAGTGACAATAACACTGCGCCACTGCCTCCCCAGCTGGTAGCGAACCACCTTTTGTAACCGGAGCTGTTCATCTGGTCAGAATACTGGGATTCGCCCCCTAACGGCATTGTGGGTCAACCCACAGCACATGGACTGCAGCGATTCAAGGAGGCAGCTCCCCACCACCTTCTGAAAGGCAACTAGGAATGGGCAATAAATACTGGCCAGCCAGCGACAAATAAAAAAAATGTTGGGAGGGAATCGGACTCAGTGAAAGTGAAGGGACGGTAATCTCTCTGTGAATCAGGGTGGTGTGTGGCTTGGAGGGAACTTGCAGCTAATGGTGTCCGCCCTGTGTCTGATGTTCTATTTCTTCTCAGTGGTAAAGCTCGCGTGTTTGGAAGTTGTCGATGGAGGTTTGGTGAGTCGGTGAAACGCACCTTATATTCGTGTTGTTATTCTTCTGTTCAGATCCTTTCTGTCCAAAACACATCGGGAAAGAACCTTCACTTCATCCCCAAGTTGAGGTGCCAGGGGAGATTCAGCGGCCTAGCAATTTCTTAGTGAAATAGGGAGATTTTACCCAGTGTCGGAAAAGGATGACGGGGGACAGGAAGATCCTCCCAGAGATTCAGGCCGGGGTAGTGGAAGGCAGAGTCAAAGCCCATCCCATTGAAACTCTGGGGAATAGAGGCCGAGTCTGTTCATTCTCTTTTCATTGGACAATTTTCAGTTGAAATAACTTTGTAAATATGGATTTGGTCCGATCCAAATACAAGATTACATAACAATCATAATATGATCTCGCAATGGAAAGTGACCCTTTGGCCCATTGTGTCTGTGATCATTCAGAGCTCGTCCCCACTTCTTAAAAAACATAGAAATCTACAGCACAAAACAGGCCCTTCGGCCCCACAAGTTGTGCCGAACGTATCCCTACCTTTCAGGCCTACCTATTACCCTCCATCCTATTAAGTCCCATGTACTCATCCAGGAGTCTCTTAAAAGACCCTATTGAGTTTGCCTCCACCACCACTGACGGCAGCCGGTTCCACTCGCCCACCACCCTCTGTGTGAAAAACTTCCCCCTAACATTTCCCCTGTACCTCCCCCCCCCCCCCCCCCCCTTAAACCTGTGTCCTCTCGTAGCAGCCATTTCCACCCTGGGAAAAAGCCTCTGAGAGTCCACCCGATCTATGCTTCTCAACATCTTATATACCTCTATTAGGTCTCCTCTCATCCTACGTCTCTCCAAGGAGAAAAGACCGAGCTCTCTCAGCCTATCCTCATAAGGCATGCCACTCAATCCAGGCAACATCCTTGTAAATCTCCTCTGCACCCTTTCAATCTTTTCCACATCCTTCCTGTAATGAGGCGACCAGAACTGAGCACAAGGTCTTATATAGCTGCATCATTATCCCCGCACTCCTAAACTCAATCCCTCGATTGATAAAGGCCAGCACACCATACGCCTTCTTAACCACTTCCTCCACCTGCGGGGCCGATTTTAGAGTCCTATGGACCCGGACCCCAAGGTCCCTCTGATCCTCTACCGTACTAAGAGACTTTCCCTTTATATTGAACTCCTTCATCCCATTCGACGTGCCAAAATGGACCACTACGCATTTATCTGGGTTGAAGTCCATCTGCCACTTGTCCGCCCAGTCTTGCATCCTATCTATGTCCTTCTGTAACTTCTGACATCCCTCCAGACTATCCACAACCCCCCCAACCTTCGTGTCATCGGCAAACTTACCAACCCATCCCTCCACTTCCTCATCCAGGCCATTTATGAAAATGACAAACAGCAAGGGTCCCAGAACAGATCCCTGGGGCACACCACTGGTGACCGACCTCCAATTAGAAAAAGACCCATCTATACACACTCTCTGCCTCCTTTGGGCAAGCCAATTCTGGATCCACAGGGCAGCAACCCCTTGGATCCCATGCCCTCTCACTTTTTCGAGAAGCCTTGCATGGGGGACCTTATCGAACGCCTTGCTAAAATCCATATAAACCACATCTACCGCTTTCGCTTCGTCAATGTGTTTAGTCACATTTTCAAAGAACTCCACCAGGCTCGTAAGGCAGGATCTGTCTTTGACAAAGCCACGCTGAGTATTCTTGAGCATACTAAACCTCTCTAAATGCTCATAAATCTTGTCCCTCAGGGTCTTCTCCATCAGCTTACCAACCACTGAGGTTAGACTCACCAGTCGGTAATTTCCTGGGCTATCCCTATTCCCCTTCTTGAAAATAGGAACCACATCTGCAATCCTCCAATCCTCCAGCACCTTTCCCATCTCCATCGACGATGCAAAGATCATCGCCAGAGGCTCTGCAATCTCTTCCCTCGCCTCCCACAGTAACCTGGGTTACATCCCATCTGGACCCGGCAACTTATCTATCTTGATGCCATTCAAAGATTCCAGCACAACCTCTTTGTTAAAGTCCACATACTCAATCTTTTCAGTCCACCGCAAGCCCACAGTACATCCACCCATGTCCTTCTCCTCTGTGAAAACCGAGGCAAAATACTCATTAAGCACCTCTGCCATTTTTACTGGTTCTGCACAGATTTTCCCGCCTTCACCTTTTATAGGCCCTATTCCTTCACGTCTCATCCTTTTACTCTTCACATATTTATAGAACGCCTTCGGGTTTTCCTTAATTCTACTTGCCAAGGCCTTCTCGTGACCCCTTCTGGCTCTCCTAATTTCCTTCTTTAGTCCCTTCCTACAAGCCGTATACTCATCTAGATCCCTATCTTTGCCAAGCTCTCTGAACCTTTTGTACGCTTTCCTTTCCTTCTCGACTAGGTCCTGCACAGCTTTCGCGCACCATGGTTCCTTTAACCTACAACTCCTCCCTGTCTGCTCGGAACATTGTCCTGTAGAACCCTAGACAGATATTCCTTGAAAAACTGCCACCTCTCTTCAGTAGATTTCCCCGAGAACACCTCCTTCCAATTTACTCCTCTAATTTGCTGCCTTAAGTCTTCCTATTTCCCCTTACTCCATATAAACGCTTTCCTAGCTTGCCTGATCCTCTCTTTTTTCAATGCAAGCATAAAGGAGATAGAGTTATGATCGCTATCCCCAAGATGCTCTCCCACTGAGAGATCTGACACCTGTGCAGGCTCATTGGTCAGTATCAGATCAAGTACAGCCTCTCCTCTTGTAGGCTTGTCCACATGCTGTGTCAGGAAACCCTCCTGAACACACCTAACGAACTCCTCCCCATCCAATCCCCTTACCCTCGGGATATTCCAATCTATTGGAATTGTGGATAGCGAAGAGCATTGTCGGGCAATACAGCAGGATATAGATCGGCTGGAAAATTGGGCGGAGAGGTGGCAGATGGAGTTTAATCCGGATAAATGCGAAGTGATGCATTTTGGAAGAAATAATGTCGGGAGGAGTTATACAATAAATGGCAGAGTCATCAGGAGTATAGAAACACAGAGGGACCTCGGTGTGCAAGTCCACAAATCCTTGAAGGTGGCAACACAGGTGGAGAAGGTGGTGAAGAAGGCATATGGTATGCTTGCCTTTATAGGATGGGGTATAGAGTATAAAAGCTGGAGTCTGATGATGCAGCTGTATAGAACGCTAGTTAGGCCACATTTGGAGTACTGCGTCCAGTTCTGGTCGCCGCACTACCAGAAGGACGTGGAGGCATTGGAGAGAGTGCAGAGAAGGTTTACCAGGATGTTGCCTGGTATGGAGGGTCTTAGCTATGAGGAGAGATTGGGTAGACTGGGGTTGTTCTCCTTGGAAAGACGGAGAATGAGGGGAGATCTAATAGAGGTATACAAGATTATGAAGGGTATAGATAGGGTGAACAGTGGGAAGCTTTTTCCCAGGTCGGAGGTGACGATCACGAGGGGTCACGGGCTCAAGCTGAGAGGGGCGAAGTATAACTCAGACATCAGAGGGACGTTTTTTACACAGAGGGTGGTGGGGGCCTGGAATGCGCTGCCAAGTAGGGTGGTGGAGGCAGGCACGCTGACATCGTTTAAGACTTCCCTGGATAGTCACATGAGCAGCCTGGGAATGGAGGGATACAAACGATTGGTCTAGTTGGACCAAGGAGCGGCACAGGCTTGGAGGGCCGAAGGGCCTGTTTCCTGTGCTGTACTGTTCTTTGTTCTATGTTTGGGAAATTAAAGTCTCCCAACACAACAACTCTGCTATTATTGCAACTCTCCAGGATCTGTTTCCCTATCTGCTCCTCCACCTCCCTCTCACTATTGGGCGGCCTATAGAAAACTCCCAGCAAAGTGATCGACCCCTTCCCACTCCGAACTTACACCCACAGAGACTCTGTAGACAATCCCGCCACAGCATACACCTTCTCTACAGCTGTGACACTATCCCTGATCAGCACTGCCACTCCACCCCCTCTCTTGCCTCCCTCCCTGTCCTTCCTGAAACATCTGAATCCCGGCACCTGTAGTAGCCAGTCCTGTCCCTGAGACATCCAAGTCTACGTAATGGCCACCACATCACACTTCCAGGCATCGATCCACGCTCTGAGCTCATCCCCTTTATTCACTATGCTCCTGGCATTAATGTAAACACATCTCAATCCTTTAGTCTGAGCTCTCCCCTTCTCTATCCCCCGTCCATCCTCCCTCTTGCACCGTCTGTAACCCTTCTCTGTTTGCGAGATAAGTTCCTCGCTCCCAGTCACCTCGTCTCGATCCCCTCCCCCCGTTTGGGCCGTTTTAAATGGGGGATTCTTTCCTGCAGCACTGAGATTCTGTCAGCAGGTGGCAGCGGTGCGCTTTGTAACAATGAAAGACTTGAGTTCACACAGAGTCTGAATCCATCCCAGAAACTTACTGAACCCGCAATGAATCACTCAGAGCAGCAGCAGCACCCGTCCCAGTTAAATCCCATAGAATGTTCTCTGATAACGGCACTCATCTATTATCTTCATTAATCCCACCAATAAAATGACACTATAAATTCACAATGAACAATGCAGATATTCTCTCCGGTAAATCCTGCAGCCGACGAAGTGGGTTACGTTGTCCTGCAAGGTGCCGAGTTTCGTGTGTACTGTTGGAGCTGCACTTTACCAGGCAAATTGAGAATATCACTTCACAATCCTGACTTGTGCCTTTTAAAGGGTGGGCAGAATTTGGCAGATGTGTTGCCTACTGCAGAATTCCCAGCCTCTGATCTTGTCCAGCAGTTTTTATATGATCCGCCCAGCTAAGTTTCTGGTCAACGCCACCACACATCGTTGATGGTGAGGGACTCAGCGCCGGCGATGCTGCTGAATAACAAGAGGCGCTGGTTAGATTCTCTCTTGTTGAAGATGGAATTTGAGTGACGCGAATGTTACTGACCACTTATCATCCCAAGACAGAATGTGTTCCAGCTGCAGACTGTTTCAGTATCTGAGGAGCTGTGAATGGTACTGAGCACTGTACAATCATCAGTGAAAATCCCCACTTCAAATCTAATATCGGAGAGAAGCTCAGTGAAACTCATTGCCTGGTGTCTGGAAGCCATGGGGAGTTTCCGCGCTTTCTCATTCAAATTGCTGAGGTCACATTTCTGTGGGTGAATCCCGTCCCGGTTCTCTTCAGCTCCCTGCTGTGTTACGGTATTTACACCGCAGTGAGTGGAAGTTATATATCAGACATTAACAGATTCAATCCGTAAAAAAAATATAAAATACAGAAAGCACTCAACAGGTCAGGTAGCATCAATAGAGAGAGCAACAGAATTCGGTTGACATTCTGGAAAATCCACATATGAATGAAAAAAAAAGAAAATGATGTGACACTATTGTGAATACTGATTTGACAGTCTGTCTGTATTGATCATGATGTGTGAACTGATTGGATTTGTATGACATTAACACATAATGTTTAACCAGTGGAAAAACAATTCAGTTGCTGCACTGGAATGTTAGTGGAATCACAATTATCATTTATCTCTGGTTTGTTTGGTCTGTCTCACCACTGAACGCATCAGTGAATTGGCCCTGAAATCTGTAATGATTTATTAAGTATATTATCGAAACACTCTATCCATGAAAACCTTTGATATTGTGGCTATTACTAAGCATTATAATTTACATTGTGAGTCCAGATACATTTCTAAAGAATCAAAGGTGACAGGAGGGAAAAGTCTTTTTATAAAGGGGCAATGTTTCTGACTTGAAATGAACGGATTGAGAGAGAGGTGGAGGCAGAGACAGTCAGGGCCTTCAAAAGAGAATTGGATCTTTATCTGAAGAAGAATTTTCAGGACAATGGGGTAAAACAGGCGAGTGACATTGATCTTGCAGAGAGCTAGCACAGACTAATAGGGCCAAATGTTCTTCTTTTGTTCTTTCGCCGTTCTCTAATTCAGCGATTTCCCGAATTTTGATTCAATCATGACTGATCTGTCCCTCAGCTCCATTTCATCACCTCAGCTCCAATTCACTACAGTTTACATCAATCCAATCTAGAATCCATACGAAATACCAACAGCTTCCTCCTGTTCCTCAAGAATAAGGGGATCTGGAATTCTATCCATCATCACACGCACTAGGAAGGTGCAGAGGAGATTCGCCAGGTTGTTGCCTGTGCTGGAGCATTTCAGCTATGAAGAGAGGTTGGAGAGACTTTTTTTCCTTACAGCACAGAAGGCTGGGAGGGGCGTGGTTGGGGTGGGGAACTGGTCGATGTGTGCACAATTATGACAGTCATATATAGGGTAGATAGGACGAAACTCCCCCCCCCCGCCCCCCCAATTCCCGCCCCTCCCCCTCCTTTAGTAGAGGGATCAATAACTAGGGACATAGATTTAAAGTCAGGGCAGGAGATTTAGAGGGGATTTTAGGAAAAACCTTTTCACCCAGAGTGTGGTGAAAACCTGGAACTCACGACATGAAATGGTGATAGTGGCTGGAAACCGCAAAACATTTAAGAAGCATTTAGATGAGCACTCGAGCGCCATAGCATACAATGCTACCGACCAAGTGCTGGAAAATGGGATTAGAATAGATAGGTGCTTGATGGCAGGCGCAGACACAATGGCCAAAGGGCCTCTTTCTGTGCTGTAAAATTCTATGACCATATGACTCGACGATCCGCATCTGAAGTGCTGTACCTGCAGGGCAATGGACTAGGTGTTGGAAAATTGGATTAAAATGAGCGGCTAGTTTATTTTTCCTCTGTTTGTTTGGCCGGCACAGACAAGATGGGCTGAATGGCTTCTTTCTAGCCCATATCTTTTGAATGGTTCTGTGCTATAATACTCCGTAGTTGCCTGCATGAGCGCAGCTCCTTCAGTCATTTCATGATGATATGTGAAGTGAATAATATTGGCTGAAAACTGGTTTAAGTGATGTTGTGGACCTTAGGGCGAGGCCAAGTTTGACGCTTCTGACTGAGGATTGTGTCAAATGCTTCACCTTGTATTTTGCATTAATGTTCTGAGCTCTCCCATCATCGAGGACTGGGATATTTGTGGAGTCCCTTCACCCTTCTTTAATTACATTAAACTCTATATAATTCTTGTTGTGGCTCTCTATAATCCTTAGCTGCATGAAATCTTGAAGTTCCAGTTCTGCCTGTCCAGGACAGTCGATATGCATGACTACAAATTATATCAGAACCAGATTTTATGATAGTTAAAACAATATGTTTTTATTATACACACTCAAAATCTAGATATAGTTATAAAGGCTTTCCTTCTGTATAAAAATAATGTAAGTTAACAAACTTTTAATAAGCACGAATATTTAAAATGCGCATATATATCTCTGAACTTTAGGCTTATTTGGCTGCTGCGGATCAGAAGAAGTTGCAAATCAGCATCGACACAGACTTAATACGGACAGTGTGGTTTCTGAAAACAAAAAAGAACAAAACAAACCTTTTCACAGCAGCAATCGGGCCGGAGCGGCCGGAGGACGGCAGCTGGTCACATTAAGAATTCTCTTCTCTGGCATTCAACAAAAGTGGATTTAATCACGGTTTAGTTAAAATGTGGACGATTTAATCAATGCCTCAGGCGGCCCATGAAAGGACAACAAGGAAGCAACCGCGTGTTGGATCAGGACAGAGCCAGGTACACTGCCAAAGGAAAGCAACGTGAGCTGCAGGAGAGAGTAACAGTGCAATAGTCTGAACTCATCGGTACAGGTTTACAGCCCTACGAATCTTAGAGCTAAATACCGTTTCCCAATCTGTATGCAAACAGAAAATTCTGCGAATACTCATTTGTAGAGAGAGAGAGAACCAGAGTAAAGGTTTTAGTGGATGGCATGCTCATTTCTAATGAAAGCTCGCACATTCTCATTGATGGATCCATTTCACAAATCTTTTTCTACACCCTACCCGATGCCTTCACATGCTCGAAACTGCGGTGCCCAGAATTTGCCACAATACTCGAGTTGAGGCCGAAACAATGTTATAGAAGTGGTTCACTCTGAATTACAGTCACATTGAACTCGAAACGTGAACTCTGCTTCTCTCCACAGATGCTGCCGGACCCGCTGCTTTTATTCAGCATGTTCTGTTTTTTCTTTTTTCTAATGAATTGACATCTAGATCTCAACATAGGACCAAAGTAGGCCATTCAGCCCCTTGAAAATGTTCAGCCATTTAGTTACATTGCGGTTAATCTCTATCTTAAATACATCGTCCATATCCTGCAAGTAATGATCTGAAATCCATGTTTTTCTATTTCATAATGAAATTCCAGCTCTGGTTAAGACTAATGATTCTGAAAGACTATGTGAGGGGTGAGAGTGTGTGAGAGGTGAGGGTGGAGAGTGTGTGAGGGGTGAGGGTGGAGAGTGTGTGAGGGGTGGGGTGGAGAGTGTGTGAGGGGTGAGGGTGGAGAGTGTGTGAGGGGTGGGGTGGAGAGTGTGTGAGAGGTGGGGGTGCAGAGTGTGTGATGGGCGAGGATGAAGAGTGTGTGAGGGTGGGGTGGAGAGTGTGTGGGTGATGAGGATGAAGAGTGTGTGAGGGGTGAGGGTGGAGAGTGTGTGAGGGGTGAAAGTGAAGAGCGTGTGAGGGGTGAGAGTGAAGGGTGTGTGAGGGGTGGGGCGAAGACTGTGTGAGGGGTGGGTGAAGAGTGTGTGGCGAGGTGGGGGTGAAGAGTGTGTGAGGGGAGGACAGTGTGTGAGGGGTGAGGGTGAAGAGTGTGTGAGGGGTGAGAGTGAAGAGTATGTGGGGGGGGGGTGAGGGTGAAGAGTGTGTGAGGGCTGGGGGTGGAGAGTGTGTGAGGGGTGGGGGTGAAGAGTGTGTGAGAGGTGGGGGTGAAGAGTGTGTGAGGGGTGGGAGTGAAGAGTGTGTGAGGGCTGGGGGTGAAGAGTGTGTGAGGGGTGGGGGTGAAGAGTGTGTGAGGGGTGAGGGTGAAGAGTGTGTGAGGGGTGGGGGTGAAGAGTGTGTGAGGGGTGGGGGTGAAGAGTGTGTGAGGGGTGGGGGTGAAGAGTGTGTGAGGGGTGGGGGCGAAGAGTGTGTGAGCGGTGGGGACTAGGGAGTGCCTCGGTGTTGGCGGGGGAGGGGGGGGATTTTTCTGGTCGGAGGAAGGGGGTGTGGCGCAAATGAAGCGGCGCACTGAGCCACTTTAACTGTTAATCCGCCACTGTCCTTGGGCCAGGCTCCGGTTAAAGTGACTGCTGTATTTTCCTTCAAAGCGGATGCTCCTGAGATTGTCATTAATTGCTGTCGGGTGCAGTCAGGTTCTGGGATGGGTTGAGACTTTGTGTGAAATCAAGTCTTTCATTGTTACAAAGCGCACCGCTGCCACCTGCTGACAGAATCTCAGTGCTGCAGGAAAGAATTCCCCATTGAAAACGGCCCAAAAAGTGGGGACTGTCTTTGACTTTGACGGTCCAGTCCCACACGATGGGCCGAATGTTCTTTCTCCGTGTTGGGTCATTCTCGGATTCTTATGTACTCTTAGACGTTATTCTGATCAAATCCACATCGTGAAAATTGATTTCATTCAATCCGATTCTTCGATTATATGTCCCATGATCATCATTGGGAAAGAGCAGCGAAAGAATCCCACATTCATATCCACAACCATGTGGAAAATACACACGGATTAGGATTCGCTATTAAAGCGTAAGTTTTGGGAAGTACTGCAGTGTTTAGCTGACTCTGATTTTGCACCACAAAAACCAATATGATTGTCATCATTGTTCCTACAGAAGGGTTTAAGTCCAGTAATTGTGGAGGACAAGTGATTGGTGAACTCAGGAATTGAACAGGATCACTGGCAATCTTTATATGGTAAGAAGTCTCACAATACCAGGTTAAAGTCCAACAGGTTTATTTGGTAGCACAAGCCACAAGCTTTCAGAGTGCTGCTCCCTTATCAGGTGATTGGGAGTTCTGTTCACAAACAGGGCATATAAAGACCCAAACTCAATTTGCAAAATAATGGTTGGAATGCGAGTCTTTACAGATAATCAAGTCATAGAGGTACAGACAATGTGAGTGGAGAGAGAGTTAAGCACAGGTTAGAGAGATGTGTATTGCCTCCAGCCAAGACAGTTAGTGAGATTTTGCAAGCCCAGGCAAATCGTGGGTGTTACAGATAGTGTGACATGAACCAAAGATCCTGGTTAAGGCCGTCCTCATGTGTCCTCTTCGGTTCATGTCACACTATCTGTAACCCCCACGACTTGTCTGGGCTTGCAAAATCGCACTAACTGTCCTGGCTGGAGACAATACACCTCTTTAACCAGTGCTTAACCCTCTCTCCACTCACATTGTCTGTACCTTTAAGACTTGATTACCTATAAAGACTGCATTCCAACCATTCTTTTGTAAATTGAGTTTGTGTCTTTATATGCCCTGTTTGTGAACAGAACTCCCACCCACCTGATGAAGGAGCAGCACGCTGAAAGCTTGCGGCTTGTGCTACCAAATAAACTTTAACCTGGTGTTGTGAGACTTCTTACTGTGCTTACCCCAATCCAACGCCGGCATCTCCACAATCTTTATATGGACATTTCGGATTGGGAAAATCAACTCCAATCTGCTATACTCCGAGTGTCACTTCTTCTGATGAATATTCAGCTGAAATTCACTCTGCGCAGCGAATTGTTTGACGCTCATGCTCGGATACCTTCTGAGACAAGACAAAGAATGAAATGGAGACTGAAGTTTAGTCAATGCACCGTTCACCCCGGAACACACATCTAACTTATCTCCTTGTATATTTTACTCGTCATTTACTGAGTTCACTGTTAACTCATGTGATATTTGTATTTGAGAATTTTGCGAGTACAAGAATAAAAAATACTGTCAGCAACTTTATACAACCTTGCTGAGACCACACTGGAGGTTTGTGTACAGTTCTGAAGACCTTACCTAAAGGAATAGGTCATTGCCTTAGAGACAGTGCCAGCAAAGCTCTGCAGGTCGATTTCTGGGGTGTGCTCTATGAGAAGGAATGTGTCGATTCTGTCGATATTACACAGAGTTTAGAAGAATCAGACGTGACCTCATTGAAATATAACATTCTTAAAGGGCTGCAAAGGGCTGATGCTGGAAGGATGTTTCCCCGAGTTGTGGAGACTTGAACGAGAAACCTCATCGGCAATGACAGTAATGCTCCTGCAGTAGAAATCCAGAGGCCGAGGTTAATGCTCTCGGGTCCTGAGTTCAAATCCCACAGCAGCGGCTGGAGAATTTAAATCAATTCATTAAATAAATCTGGAATAAAGAGCTCGTCTCTGTAATAATGACAATCAAACAACAAGACTGTTCTCCAAGGAAGGAAATCTGCCGTCCTTACCAGGTCTGGCCAGCCTGTGACTCCAAGTCCAGAGAACTGTTGTTTACTCTTCTCTCTGAAATGGCCCAGAAAACCACTCGGTTATATCAAACAGCGGTGGAAAAGTCAAAGAAGGTTAAATCAAAAACAACGACCTGGCATTCAGCGAGTCTTCAGGTGTGGCAAAGGCAGATTCTACCCAGACAACTCATCAGAGACCCTCGCACTGATATTTGGGGACTTGCACCAAAAGTGGGAGAGCTTCCCCACTGACTGGTCATTGAGGAATTGTGAATGGTGCTTAACACTGTGTAATTATCAGCGAACATCTTCATTTCTGACCGTATGATGGATGGAAGGTCATTGATGAAGTAACTGAAGATGGTTGAGTTTAGGACAGAAGAAGTGCAATCGCCCGATCGTGTCTCTGAACCATTCTCACTTCTTGGGCCGTTTTTAATGGGGAATTCTTTCCTGCAGCACCGGGATTGTGTCAGCAGGTGGCAGCGGTGCGCTTTGTAACAATGAAAGATTTGATTTCACACAGAATCTCAACCCATCCCAGAAACTTATTGCAGCCCCAATGAATTACTCAGAGCAGCTGCACCACCCGTCTCAGTAAATCTCACAGATTCTCCTCTGATAACGGCACTCATAACAGCGGCAAGGTGGCACAGCGGTTAGCACTGCTGCCTCAAAGCGCGAGGGACCTGAGTACAATTCTGGCCTCGTGTCACTGTCAGTGTGGAGTTTGCACATTCTCCCCGTGTCTGCGTGGTTTTCAGGGGTAGGGTAAATACGGAGGTTTAAATGACCTCCTTCTGCACCGTCGAGACTCTATGATTCTATTCTATGGTTATAGTCCTCATTAATACTGAAAATAAAAATGAAACGGCACATTCACAATGCAGCTTTGTCAGTTTTGACAAAAGGTCATCTGAACTCGAAACGGCAGCTCTTTTCTCTCCTTACAGATGCTACCAGACCTACTGAGATTTTCCAGCACTTTCTCTTTTGGTTTCAGATCCCAGTATCCGCAGTAATTTCCTTTTTTACATTCACAATGAACAGTGCAGATATTCTCTCCGGTAAATAATGCAGCCAATGATACGCTGTTCCGGACGGTGCCGAATTTCGTGTGTTGTTGGAGTTGCACTTTACCAGGCAAATTGAGAATATCACTTCACAATCCTGACTTGTGCCTTTTATCGGATGAGCAGACTTTGCCAGATGAGTTACCTACTGCAGAATTCCCAGCCTCTGATCTTGTTTCACAATATTTATCTGATCCGTCCAACTGTGTTTCAGGTCAATGACACCAGAGGTTGTTGATGGTGCGGGACTCAGCGCCGGCAATAGAAAGAGAAACATAGAAGATAGGAACAGGAGGAGGCCATTCGGCCCTTCGAGCCTGCTCCGCCATTCGTCACGATCATGACTGATCGTCCAACTCAATAGCCTAACCCTGCTTTCTCCCCATAACCTTTGATCCCATTCGCCCCAAGTGCTATATCGAGCCGCTATTTGAATACATTCAATGTTTTGGCATCAACTCCTTCCTGTGGTAATGAATTATCACAGGCCGACTACTCGTTGGGTGAAGAAATGTCTCCTCAACTCCATCCTAAATGGTCTACCCTGAACCCTCCGACTGAGACCCCTGGTTCTGGACTCCCCCACCATCGGGAACATCCTTCCTGCATCTACCCTGTCTAGTCCTGTTAGAATTTTATAAGTCTTTATGAGTCCCTCCCCCCCCCGTCCCCCCTTATTCGTCTGAATTCCAGCGAAAACAATCCTAACCTAGTCAACGTCTCCTCATACATCAGTCTCACCATCCCCGGAATCATCCTGGTAAACATTTGCTGCACTCCCTCGAGAGCCAGAACATCCTTCCTCAGAAAAGGAGGCCAAAACTGCACACAATATTCTAAGTGTGGCCTCACCAAGGCCCTGTATAATTACAACAACACATCCCTGCTCCTGTATTCGAAACCTCTCGCAATGAAGGTCAACATACCATTTGCCTTCTTTACGGCCTGCTGCACCTGCATGCTTACCTTCAGCGACTGGTGCATAAGGCCACCCAGGTCCCGCTGCACACTCCCCTCTCCCAATTTGCATCATTTAGGTCGTGATCTGCCTTCTTGTTTTTGCTTCCAAAGTGAACTTAGCATCGCTGCTAAATTTCAAGAGGCGTTGGTTAGATTCTTCCGTGTTGAAGATGCTGCATATGAGGAGTTGTGAATGGAACATTCGTATTTCTGAGAGTAGCTGAGTGGAACTCTCCGCCTGGTGGCTGGAAGCCATGGCGAGTTTCAGCGCGTTCTGATTCAAATTGCTGAGGTCTGATTTCTGTGGGTGAATCCCGCCCCGGTTCTCTTCAGCTCCCTGCTGTGTTACGGTATTTACTCTGCAGTGAGTAAAAGTTATATATCAGACATTAACAGACCCAATCCGTAATAAAACATAAAATACAGGAAGCACTCAACAGATCAGGCAGCATCAATAGAGAGAGCGACAGAATTCACTTTTCAAGTCGACGGCCTTTCATTGGAACTGGAATATTTTACAGAGTAAATAATTTCTCAGCAAGCACAGTGTCGGGGCAAAGGGCGGAGAGTAACAACAGGGGAAGTTCTATGAAATGGTGGAAGACAGGAGAGGTTAAATGTCTAAAGCTGTAACGGTACAAAGTATAAGAAAATGAGGAATGGGACTGGTGAAGAAGCATAAGATGGTTCGAGAGCAGTGTTAATATTTACAGCAGAATGGTAACAATGGTTAGAATCTGAAGTTTCTGAATTCAATGCTGAGGCTGAAAGGGTGGAAAGGGCAGAATGGCAATATTCCTAATTCCTGTCAGGAACAACTAACACTGCAGTACCAGAGCTGTGCATAAACAGCTGTTGGAAAGGCAGAAGTGTAGATGTCCTTTTAGAAACAAAGACATCAGTTAACAGTGAACTCAGTAAATGAGGAATAATAGTTATATAAGAACACAGTTTAGATGGAACATATCGAGATCACAGTCGATTTTATTGTGTTCAGTGACTCTATGATAATCTGGGGACTCTGAATGAGATCTGTGGAGTGTTTAATGTCCAACATTTCATCCAGCAGAACAGATTCCACTGAGATATTCATCAGATGAACAGACAAACCAGGAGTGCAGTAGATTGGAGTTCACTTGCACTTGGTATCAGTCTTGATACCAAGACTGACAGCGATCCTGTTCAGATCCTGAGTTCTCTGATCACTTGTCCTCCACGATTCCTGTTGTTAAATCCCCCTGTTAGCACAATTTATGTTTAAATAGTTTTAATTTCGGGTTTCTAAGCCAACTAAATATAGCAGCATATATTGAGTTATTGCAGAATTTTAATGCGTAAATCCTTCTCACAGAATGGTGAATATTAATGTGACATTCTCCTGATAATCTTTCTCACTAATAGTCAGGGACCATCTCACCAAACAATGGGATTTACTGAATGTGATTTGTTAATCTGGATTTGATCAGATCCAAGTTTAAGAATATATAACAATCCCAGTTTGATACAACACAGAAGGAGGCTACTCGGTCCATCGAATCTGTGAACCTTCCTCACTTCTTGGGCCGTTTTTAATGGGGACTTCTTTCCTGCAGCACTGTGATTCCGTCAGCAGGTGGCAGCGGTGCGCTTTGTAACAATGAAAGACTTGGGTTCACACAGTCTCAACCCATCCCAGAAACTTACTGCACCCGCAATGAATTACTCACAAGAACAGGAGCAGCCGTCATGCAGAGAGATTGTCACAAATGACAGAAACTACTCAGATTTTCATTGGATGGAAATGAATGTCAGTAAATTCCACTGGGCTCCGCACATTGTCACCCTGGAAAGTTAGTGTTCCCAATATCTATCCCCAGAGAGAATTCACATTTTCCGACACTTTAATGTATAAAATTGCTGCATAATTTCACTCCTGAATGTCTCCGGTCAGATTTTAACGATAAAAACAGAACTCCCCCCAATGCTGATGATGGGTGAGAGAATTTCCCAAAATCGAGGAGAATTCCATCCGGCTAAATATTGTCGCCAATGACACAAACTTCCCAGATTTTCCATGTGTTGAAATGAATGTCAGTAAATTCCGCTGGGCTGTGTAAGGGGTGTCCATGTCCCCCAGGACAGATTGCCCTTTCTGTGCTCCGCACAGGAGCTGTTTAACACCCAGGCAGTAACAATAAAACCCAATGTTCAATATTGTCAGGCATATGAAACATTTTACACCAGAATCACAGACAATATCTCTGCAATAAAACAAGATATTGATTTCCAATCCACATTGATCTCTCTACACCCCCCTGCCGTATTTACACGATATTTTCCCAACTTTACAAAAATGCCTGTTAATGAATCTGATCCATCGCAAAACTTCACAGCCTCTGTTTTTTCTTGCTGGAATAGCGCGAGTGTTGGGGGAAACTCTTCAAATTCAATCCCAATAGGATGTCGTTTCACTCCCCTCCCATTTCCCATTGGTCTGTCCCACAGTCCTGCCCCCACACCCTGTGATGTGTTTCCACTTTATCAGGGACTGGGAGGGCAGCACTGTCTGAGACGAAGGAGCAGCGCTCCGAAAGCTTATGGTATTTGCTACCAAAGAAACCTGTTGGACTTCAACCTGGTGTTGTGAGACTTCTTACTGTGAGACACCAATACACAGACCCCAAAATTCCCGAGACAGAGTTTGAATAACTCTGTATTTTTTTATTTCCGAAAATGAGCTCAATGTTCTCAAAAAGACACAAAACAAACCATGTCCATTCTGTGCGGTTTAAAGTCACCGTGTAATTCAAGCCTCCCTGTGAATGTATCAATTCTCTCTCCCTCAGCCACTCCATGTGACAGCGAGTTCCACATTCTCACCACTCTCTGTGTGAAGAAACTCCACCGAATATTGGAGGAGAGATTCCACTTCAAATGTTCCCTCATCAGTTAAAACAAATTACTGCGGATGCTGGAATCTGACGAAGAGACATCCAGACTCGAAACGTTAGCTCTGTTCTCTCTCCACAGATACTGTCAGACCTGTTGAGATTTTCCGGCATTTTCTGTTTTTGCTCCGTCATCAGTTGATGTTTCTCTGGGTCCGGTCCCCGGGAGGGATACGTAAATATTTATAAAACCGCAAGTTATTCTTTCTGGAAAATAAACCAAACTTCACAGATCGAACCCTCTAAATATCTTCCCTGTCGCTGTTGTGTAAATTTCTCTTTGACATTTCGAGTACTTGATGTTTGAATGTGAGCGGCTGCAGTGATGAACACAATTCAGTTTCTGGATCCGGATCTCACACCGAGTTTCACCAGAGTGGTTTTAATCGGCAGCGAGATCAGACTGGAGAAAAATTCAATGGAATCTCGATCCCGCCCATTTCAACCTCCTCCCTCCCTCCCTCCCTCCCTCTCTCTCTCCCTCCACTGTCAACATTCCCGGGAGCCCAGCCCGCCTCCACCTCTTCTCCCCATTCTATCTCTCCATCTCCCTCTTTCTATTGGCAACATTCCCAGGAGCCAAACCCGCCCCCGACAGGGTTCAATTATTCTCCTCCGTTATCCTTCAGACCGCGCCAGTTTTTATCTCCAGTGTGAAAGTGGCGAGGACATGGCCCACTCTGTAATAATAATTCCCTGAGTGTTGCAGTGAACTTTACCGGGAAATAGCTGAACTGAGGATGTGCGGCAGTAACATCGAAACTGAAAGCTGTTTGAGTCAGGAAGTGCTGAGAGTGAACATGGCTTCCAGAAAGCAGCTCCACAGTTTGACCGAGGAGGCAATTTGTCCCATTTGTCTCGATTTCTTCACTAATCCGGTAATACTGGAATGTGACCACAACTTCTGCCGCTCCTGTATCACCCAGTGTTGGGAAAAGAAGGGGATAAACTCCTGCCCGGAATGTAGAGAGGAGTTTCCGGAAAGAAACCTCAGGATAAATCGGGCCTTAGCGAATCTGGCCGAGAAAGCTCGACAAATAAAGCTAAATCCGAAAGAGAAGAAAAGGAAACTTCACTGTGAGAAACATCAGGAAGAACTGAAGCTGTTTTGTGAAACTGACAAGAAATTGATCTGTTACACTTGTGTAGTTTCGCGGGGACACAGAGATCACCGCTTCCTGCCTTTCGATGAGGCCGTGGAAATCTACAAGGTAAAAAGGAAATAATTGAAAACTAACAGCTCATTTTCCTGCTCTAACACTTTCATTCTGTGATTTTCTCTCCCAATCCCAGGATCAGCTGAAATCTTCCTTAGATTCTCTCACAGAGAAGAAATCGGCGGTTCGAGGAACGGAACTGAAACAGAAACGGAAGATTTCTGAAGTTAGGGTAAGTTCTCCCTCTGCTGATTTTATGGCATTTCAGTTAGTTTTGTTCCGTTTATCACAGGACAGTAATTATGTTTCACATTTCATTGGGCAGGAACAGTCGAGCAGTCTGCAGACCCACATCACATCCGAGTTCGCTAAAATGCATCAGATTCTCACGGAGAAAGAGCAGCGTTTACTCAGAGATCTCAGGGAAGAGGAAGAGAGGATTCTCGAACCAATGGAGAGAAACCTTCGAGAGATTCAGGAGAATTTAAATTCTATTGAGGGGAAACTCTCAAAGTTGCAGAAACAGATGGAGCAAAAAGACGAGCTGATATTTCTGAAGGTGAGGGAACACATTGCGGCTCAGTTCAGGGAAACTTCACACAGTCACTAAATAACTGATGATAACTGTGGAATTAATATAGAATTTACTGAAAAATAGTAACCGAATTAAACAGAATTGTGTGTCCCTTCCTGAACGGTTTTCCTGCTGTCTCTGAACCAACGGCTCCCACACTGTCTGCAGATTCCCGGGAATACCTGTAACCTCCTGAGAATGAGTTTCTGCATCTTCAAACTTGCTTTGTGATTATTTCTGTGTTTCCCAAGTTTAATTTCCTCCTGGAACTCCCATTGTATCCAGTTCCAGTTCCATGTTGTGAGTGTGTGGGTATGTACGGTGTGTGAGAGTCACTGTGTCTGTGAGCGGGACTGATGTTCAATTCCAGTTTATTTGACTCTCCACAATCTTCCTTCCAAAATGCATCACTTTACATTTCCGTGTGAAATCTCATCTGCTCTGAGTCTGCTCATTTCACCAGCCTGTCTAACTGTTCCTGAAATCTGTTACTGTCACCCTCACTGTTCCTGATTCATTTCTTTCAGGAGGAAGCTTGTCGGGAGAGAAGGTAGGACATGTTCTTTCTTGAAATCCACTGTTTGTTAAAATAAACTCAGTGAAGTGTCATTTTCATTTATTTATTGGTTGTTGACACAACATTAAACAGTCTGTCATTGGGGCATGCAAATTCGGTGTATTGTTCACAGACCAGAGTTTAAAAATAACCACTTTATTACAGTGATTTTTCATAACTGCTACAATATTGTAATAAATAACCGGGAAGTGTAATTAATACAATCTGGTTCCCAGGCCGGAAGTGATCACTTGCCCGATGTTGGCTGTTAGTGTCTGTGACCTTCCCACTGACCCTGAGAGAGCCGCATGGTCCATGTTTCCAAGGAGTGGGTCACCCATGTCCCTGCATGGAGCCTGACCAACCCGAGAAAGTCTCACGTTAAACGGGGAATGGATTCTAATTTTACACTAAATACAAACTGGCTCTGTGTCCTTAACAAACACAACAGTAAACACTTGTATTCATATAGCACCTTTATTGGAAATGAATATCCTGAGGAGTTTCACAGGAGCGTTATAAAGTAAATTGACACAGAGCCAAATAAGGAAATATTAATCCGGATGACAGAGGTGGATTTCAGAGAGCGTCTTAAAGGACGAAAGAGAAATAGATAGATAGAGAAAAAGGGAGGGATTCCAGAGCTCAGGACCTCGGCAGCTGAAGGTCCAGCTCCCAATGGGGGATTGACGAAAATCCGAGATGTTCAAGGTGCCGGAAGTAGAGGAGAGCAGGATTCTGGGAGAGTTGTGGGGCCCAGGGATTGCAGAATTGGATATTCAGCTTTGGGATGTTTTCAGCCTTTGTCTTTGTTCTACAAACTTTGTTTATAATACAGCAGGTGGACAGGCTGAATGTTAATCACTTCCTGCAGTGTGTGATGGCTGTTATCAGTTTTTGAACCTTTTTCAGGACATGGCTGTTTCCACTCTCTGCTCTTGAATTTATAAGTTATCTCTTTTTCAATTAAAAAAACAAGATTATCATTTCACTTTGGACATTGTCTTGCATCTTTTTTTTAAACATTTACAGGATTAGTGATGGTGAGCACGCACTCTCAGTATTTGATGCCGCCCTGTCTATCGGGAAGTTCAAAGACCTTTTTCAGTGCACAGCGTGGAGAGAAATGATGAAACCCATTATTCCCGGTAAAACTCATATTAATTTTCCTGATTATCAATCCAGTTGTGAAGCAACTAAACAGGCTTTAAGATCCCAGATTAAATACTCACATTTCCACTTGTTAATCCCTGGAGTCTCCCGTACTCATATTTATCTTTCTGTAGGTTCCTTCTGGGTAAGTGTCTGAATGTGGAGATGCCGGCGTTGGACTGGGGTGAACACAGTAAGAGTTTTAACAACACCAGGTTAAAGTCCAACAGGTTTATTTGGGAGCAAATACCATTGGCTTTCAGAGCGCTGCTCCTTCGTCAGATGGAGTGGAAATCTGCTCTCCAGATTTCCACTCCATCTTTCCACTCCATCTGATGAAGGAGCAGCGCTCCGAAAGCTAATGGTATTTGCTACCAAAGAAACCTGTTGGACTTTAACCTGGTGTTGTTAAAACTCTTACTAAGTGTCTGAAGCCATCAGCATTGTGTGTCAAAGCAGTGAAGGGATCTGTATAACCAGAGGAATAGAGCACCAATCTCAGGATGTGAAATAGAATTGCTCTAGGATTCTGGACTGGTCTCTCTGTCATTCTGGGAAACATTTTTTTGAAAATCATCGTTTATCAGGAAGACATACAGACATTTGAGAGCAAGTAATGAGTGGTAGATCATCTGTTTGGTGGAATTGGACACATGAATCAAGAGGAGGGACTGCAGAAACTGTGAGTCTGCAGTGGATAAGGGAGGGACTGTGATGATCTTATTGAAATATTCAAGGTTCAGAACAGAAAGGAGGATATAAATATCCACACGTTTAACACAGTCACAGAGTCTGGATCAAAGTAGGTATAGCTTTAAATCTAGAATAGGGAGGGTGACAGGGCAGTTTGGGTTGAGTAAGGTTGAGTTTTGGAGTGATTCCATTGAGTTACTGAACCAGTGAACTCACTCTATGAATTTGATCAGAGGCTCAATCCATTCTGAGGGCTGACCTTCAGAACAATATCACTGTCCTGTTTCCCACTGGTTTGCAGTGTGGGAAAATGTTCTGTGGTTCCTGAAAAGGGAACGGGGACAAGAAATCCTCATGAAAAACAGCGGGGGCGAGAGAGAGAAAGGATCAGCGAGAAACAGTAAGAAAAATAACTCACCTCCTGGTCACAAAGAAATCATCAAAAGCTGCCTTCATTCTCGCAGTGTGAGCCGAAATACTTCAGAAGCAGTGCAATAATTTTGAGGAGCAGTCAGTGTTTGAATGTAGAAAATGAGAAAACCAATTTCCAAACAACAAGATCACAGGAACAGCATTGTGATCATGATGGAGTTTTTTGTTTTGATGATGTCATTTGCGGTATATAGGGCAGGAAACAGAGCAAATAAACACCTTACATCGTTTCCAATGGGGTTTCCAGTGGTCCCTTTAAGACCAGTGATTAGTCCATTCTACAGACTGTTCCTCTAGGTGGGGCATCACCATTCAATCGAAGATCAAGATTGTATGGAGTCTCCTGGTATGCCAAATGCCTCCAGTTTGTACAAACAGTGAGACTTCTCCTTATATTTAGTGTGGGAACGCTGGATACCAATTTTGAAGCTGCTATATTATTGTGGGTGTTTGATCTCTGCCATTCTTGATATTCTGATCAATCGTCTGACCTGCCATTCATCTTTGCGCAGTGATATACATTTTTCAGGAATTTGGTGCTTTCCTTAACTTCTTTCGTGAGCCACAGATGGTGGGTTCTCCCATTGGGGATTTTCTTTACATTCAATATTCTTAAATCACCTCTTAAATATCTGCCATAGCTTGTCTATCAGTGTATCCCCAGGCCCGGGGTCCCAGTTCACTGCAACTAGCTCAGCTTTCATGGCCAGATAGTTGCTCCTATTTAAGTTTAAAATACTGATTCCCTTTCAAACTGGAATTCAAATTCAATCATATTGTAGTTACTGCTACCGAGGGCAGATGGACCGAGCAGTGCCGACAGCAAACTATATGTCACATCCAGCCTCATGATGAGAATGGTAAAAGACCCCAAGCTGCACAATATTTTTAGCAGCTCAGTAGACAGGGTACTGCACAGATACACCTAATCAAGGCCAGGCAGGTCCGCCTGTTCCAGGATAGAATTCCTGTTTTGTCCTGAGTGTTCACAGTCAGATTGAATGATCTGCAGCAGGTATAGAGGTTATGCTTTATTTATACAGAGCATTGGAAACACCAGAACATGAGCACTGTTTAAAGGAAACACCAATTGATTCCTACTCTCATGTTTTCTGTCCATTTATCTGTTATTATTCCATCAAATTTCTAGTGCACTAAATTGTTCACTCATCTTTTGTGTGGTCTTAATCAAAAACTTTCTGAAAATCTAAATATTCTACATCCACCATCTTTACCTTTATTATTCTGCTAGTTGCATCTTGCACAGTGGCACAGTGGCAAGCACTGCTGACTCACAGCACCAAGAACCCGGGTTTAATTCCGGCCTTGAGTAACTGTCTGTGTGGAGTTTGTACATTCTCCCCGTGTCTGTGTGGGTTTCCTCCCACAGTCTAAAGATGTGCAGGCTAGTAGATTGGCCATGTTAAAAAAAATGCCCTTTAGTGTCCCAGGATGTGTTGGTTAGATGGATTAGCAATGGGAAGTGTTTTGGGTTGCGGAGAGAGGCCTGGGGAAGATATTCTGTCAGAGTCAGTGCTTAAAGGGCCAAATGTCCAACTTCTGCAGTCGATTCCCTTTCATAAGTCCATCTTGACTCTGCCCAAATTTACCATTATTTTCTACCACATTCTTTGTTAAAGATTCTTGCATTTTGTCTCCGACTGATGTCAGGCTAATGAATCTGTCATTGCCCAGATTCTCTCTCCCTCCTCTCTTAAACATTGGGTTACATTTACACCTTCCAATCTGCAGGAACAATTCCAGAGTCTGTAGAATTTTGAAAGATGACCACCAATGCATCTATTTTCTCTTCACTCACCTCTTTCAGCATCTGAAGCCTGAGAGAATTATCTACTTTAAATCCCATTATTTTCTCTACTATTAGTGTTACAAGCAAGATAAGAGTAAGAATTTTGCAGTTCCTCATTAATACCAGTCCATTTATCATCTATTATTTATGGGAGATTTTTGATGGTGATCATTGACATTTGGGTGGATTATTGAGAATATTTGTGTGTTCTGCCTTGGTCATTTAATTTAATATGAAGTTTGTGGTGTGTGTGACCACAGATTCATGCTTACCTCATGTTAATTATTTATTTTAGAGTATAAGTTATATAGTATTACTGTTTGACTCTTGAACAGTAAAAATATTCTTCACTTCACCGCTTATTCTAATTCAGGATCGCGGGGAATCAGACTCTATCCCACAAGGCATTGGGCATCAAATACAGTACACCCAGAACAGGACACCAGTCTATCACAGGGCATACACTCACACACAAACGAAGGGGCAATCAACCATGGCCAATCCACCTAACTTGCACATCTTTGGTCTTTGCGTAAAAACTGGAGCACCCAGTGAAATGGGGAGAGCGCACAAACTCCACACTGACGCTCAAGGCCGAATTGGAACCAGGATCCCTGGAGCTGTGAGGCAGCAGTGCTTACTACTGTGCCACCTCTAAAATGATTGTGTTTCTCTCAAATTAGGGAATCTGATGACGTTACCTATCGCAAAGGCCAGTGGCACACTGGAAGATTGGGAAACTTCTAACGATCAACAAAGGGTCACTAAAAAACAGATACAGAGAGAACATAGACATAGAACATAGAACAGTACAGCACAGAACAGGCCCTTCGGCCCACGATGTTGTGCCGAGCTTTATCTGAAACCAAGATCAAGCTATCCCACTCCCTATCATCCTGGTGTGCTCCATGTGCCTATCCAATAACCGCTTAAATGTTTCTAAAGTGTCTGACTCCACTATCACTGCAGGCAGTCCATTCCACACCCCAACCACTCTCTGCGTAAAGAACCTACCTCTGATATCCGTCCTGTATCTCCCACCACGAACCCAATAGTTATGCCCCCTTGTAATAGCTCCATCCACCCGAGGAAATAGTCTTTGAACGTTCACTCTATCTATCCCCTTCATCATTTTATACACCTCTATTAAGTCTCCCCTCAGCCTCCTCCGCTCCAGAGAGAACAGCCCTAGCTCCCTCAACCTTTCCTCATATGACCTACCCTCCAAACCAGGCAGCATCCTGGTAAATCTCCTCTGCACTCTTTCCAGCGCTTCCACATCCTTCTTATAGTGAGGTGACCAGAACTGCACACAATATTCCAAATGTGGTCTCACCAAGGTCCTGTACAGTTGCAGCATAACCCCACGGCTCTTAAACTCCAACCCCCTGTTAATAAAAGCTAACACACTCTAGGCCTTCTTCACAGCTCTATCCACTTGACTGGCAACCTTTAGAGATCTGTGGATATGGACCCCAAGATCTCTCTGTTCCTCCACAGTCTTCAGAACCCTACCTTTGACCCTGTAATCCACATTTAAATTTGTCCTACCAAAATGAATCACCTCACATTTATCAGGGTTAAACTCCATTTGCCATTTTTCAGCCCAGCTTTGCATCCTATCTATGTCTCTTTGCAGCCTACAACAGCCCTCCACCTCATCCACTACTCCACCAATCTTGGTGTCATCAGCAAATTTACTGATCCACCCTTCAGCCCCCTCCTCTAAGTCATTAATAAAAATCACAAAGAGCAGAGGACCAAGCACTGATCCCTGCGGCACACCGCTAGCAACCTGCCTCCAATCCGAAAATTTTCCATCGACCACCACCCTCTGTCTTCGGTCAGACAGCCAGTTACCTATCCAATCGGCCAACTTTCCCTCTATCCCACACCTCCTCACTTTCATCATAAGCCGACCATGGGGGACCTTATCAAACGCCTTACTAAAATCCATGTATATGACATCAACTGCCCTACCTTCATCAACACACTTAGTTACCTCCTCAAAAAATTCTATCAAATTTGTGAGGCACGACTTGCCCTTCACGAATCCGTGCTGACTATCTCGGATTAATCCGCATCTTTCTAAATGGTCGTAAATCCCATCCCTAAGGACCCTTTCCATCAATTTACCAACCACCGAAGTAAGACTAACCGGTCTATAATTACCAGGGTCATTTCTATTCCCTTTCTTAAACAGAGGAACAACATTCGCCATTCTCCAGTCCTCTGGCACCATCCCCGTGGACAGCGAGGACCCAAAGATCAACGCCAAAGGCTCTGCAATCTCATCCCTTGCCTCCCACAGAATCCTAGGATACATTTCATCAGGCCCAGGGGACTTATCGACCTTCAGTTTATTCAAAACTGCCAAGACATCCTCCCTCCGAACATCTATTTCCTCCAGCCTATTAGCCTGTAACACCTTCTCTTCCTCAAAAACATGGCCCCTCTCCTTGGTGAACACTGAAGAAAAGTATTCATTCATCACCTCGCCTATCTCTACTGACTCCATACACAAGTTCCCACTACTGTCCTTGACCGGCCCTAACCTCACCCTGGTCATTCTTTTATTCCTCACATAAGAGTAAAAAGCCTTGGGGTTTTCCAAGCACAGATAAAATTATGAAAGTGCAAAATATAAAAAGGGACAGCAAAAGCCTCTATAAGGATGTAAAGTGGAAGAGAGCAGCGAAAGTGAATGTTGGTATCTTGGAAAATGAGGCTGGGAAGTTAATGCTGGGAAACACAGAAATGGCTGAGATCCTAAATCAATGTTTTACCTCAGTTTTCACGATGGGGGACAGGAGCACATCCCAATAGCAACAGCAAATGCAGAGGTCATAGAAAGGGAGCAACTTGGAACTATCCTCATCACCAAGGAAAAGGAACATAGGAACATAGGAATACGAGGAGGCCATTCATCCCCTCAAACTCGCTCCGCCATTCAATAAGATCATGGCTGATCTGTGGCCGACCTCCATGTACCTGCCCTAAGCCCATATACCTTGATACCCCTGCTCAATAAATGTATCTCAGACTTCAAGTAGGATGGCACGGTAGCACAGTAGTTAGCATCGCTGCCTCACAGCTGCAGGGACCCAGGTTCAATTATGGCCTCGGGTCACTGTCTGTGTGGAATTTGCACATTCTCCCTGTGTCTATGTGGGTTTCCTCCGGGAGTTGTGGTTTCCTCCCACACTCCAAAGATGTGTGGGTGAGGTGGATTGGCCATGTTAAATTGTCCCTCAGTGTCAGGGAGATTAGCAGGGTAGATACGTAGCGTTACAGGGATAGTTGTTGGTGCAGACTTGATGGGCCAAATGGCCTCCTTCTGCACTGCCGGGATTAAACTTCACAATTGAACCAGCATCCACCACTGTTTGAGAAAGAGGGTTCCAAACCTCCACCACTCTCTACATGTGGAATTGTTTTCCCACATCTCTTCTGAACAATTTGGTCCTAATTTTTAGATTATGGCTCCTGGTTCCAGAGCTTTCAACTACCATTTTGGTAGGAAAAATACAAAGGCAAATTATTCGTGATCTGGGCGTCCTCATGCATGAATTGCAAAAAAAAACTAGGATGCAGGTATAGCAGGTGATAAGGAAAGCAAATGGAATATTCATATTTATTGTTAAAGGGATAAAACATAAAAGTAGTGAAGTGTTGCTGCTATTGTGCAAAGCATTTGTGAGACCGCACTGAGAATATTGTGTACAGTTTTCATCCCCGTACTTGAGGAGGGATGTAATTGCATTGGAGGTGGTTCAGAGAAGGTTCACTCGCTGGAGATGAAGGGTTTGTCTTATGAAGAGAGATTTGCCAGTTTAAGCCTATACTCTCTGGAGCTGAGAAAATGTGAGGAGATCTAATTGAGGTGTACAGGATGCTAAGGGGCATTGACAAAGCAGACTTAGAGCAGATGTTTCCTTTTGTGGGGCAATCTAAAACAAAATGTGATAGTTTTAAGATATGGGGCGGCAGATTTAAAACACAGAAGAGGAGAAAATACAGAGGCGATTCTCCCATTGCAACACACATGTTTTTTGGAGGGTCGGGTCGTGAGATGCACGTGGCGGCCATATTGCGGGTTATCCGCGAGCGTTTACGACCCATGCACATCTCCCAACCGGAGACCAGGACCGCGCTGAAAACCGGCGTGCCGCTGATTTGCATCATGACCGTACTTTCGCGTGACATTATCGGGATCGACACGACAATCTCCGCCCACGTTAACGTCTCCCACCTCTTTGGTATGATGTCACTTTGACACGAATCAGAGTAGATATATAAAAGTCTCAACCTGATGCAGCAGCCTTGAACTGGTGTGAGGAGGGAAATGCTGTGAGCAGAGTGCGGGGGATGTTGTAGGCAGGCCCTGGAGATGCTTGGTGGGCTTCCTCCTGCTGTCTTCAGGTGCTGGCCTGTGGACCAGTGATATCTGGGTTGGGGGGTGGGGGGGGAGCTTCTACTTTCTCAGAACTCTGTGGGCGAGGATCCCTGAAGGAGTCCTGCTCAGCCTTCCCCTCCAGGGCAGCGCTGTAGCTCAGTGAGTGCAGGTCCCTGAAGGAGTTCTGATCAGCCTTCCCCTCCAGGGCACTGTGCAGTGGCATTGTCTTGCCGCGGGGTGTGGTCAGGGACTACACTGAGTGCTGGGGTTCCGGGTTGGGACAGGAGTGCACCTTGTGCTGACTGAGGTCTAACCAGATGAAGCAGTTGCTGCTCCAGGCCGAGGTGCCGAGGTTCAGACATGGACTGCATGGAATCTGCTGTCACTGGGCACCCATCAGCTAATGATTTGCAGTCTGTCCCTTCCCTGTGACACGGACCAGCAACACATGCCTGTAACGGATGCTGCAGTTGCACACATGGCAATGGCTCAAGGGTGCGCAGTGCCCACGGCTGCACAGCGACCTGCTTAATCTGTGCCTGCAATTGTCATGATGGGAATCTCACACAATCTAATCGGGTCACGCATGGCACCATGGATTGTGTGGTGTTGCCAGCACCCACAAGTTAGTGAACTGCCCCAAGTGAGGGATTGGGGTGTTGCTGGGCCTCTGCAGCCAATGACATTAATCCGTCATTTTATGCTCTTTCCAAACCCCAGTGTGCAGATGGATCTCAGACTGATCGATTTGCAGCTGGCCATTAGGTGGCGGCGGAGGAGGAGGAGGCGGCTCAGGAGGTGGCCGGTGTGGAGACCCCCGCAGGAGCAGCCACTACCAGTCACACAGGAAGGAGGGCAGTAGCTGCCACTGAGGGTTGGGAGGTGGGTGAGCAGGCTCCCGAAAGGGCGCACAGAAGGCAGAGGGTGCCGAGGACAAGGAGGTACAGGCCCTGCAATTCATTCGAGGCCCTTTCAGAGGAGGTGTGCTGTTGCCCGCTGCGGCACATTTGTGCGGTGCTTCCACACCTGGCACCTCAGGGGAGGGGCGTCCACCCACTCCCTGTGGACGTGAAGGTAACAGATGCCTTGAATTTTTCACTTCTGGCTCATTTCAGGCACCCGGTGGTGGCCTCGTTGGGATCTCCCAGGCCTCCGTACACAGATGTGTGCAACAGGTCACTGATGCCCTGTTTGCCCGGGCAGGGCAGTGCATAAACTTCAATGTGGGCCGTGCACAGCAGGAGGCCCGGGTTCGAGGCTTTGCTGTCATTACTGGGATTCCCAATGTCCAGGGAGCAGTGGACGGGACACACATCCCCTTGCAGGCCCCACATGCAAGGCTGCAGCAATTTGTGAACAGGAAAGCGTTCCACTCTCTCAATCATATGTGACCATCTAATGAGGACCATGCAGGTCGAAGCACGCCATCCAGGGAGTGTCCATGACAGATTTGTCCTCAGGCAGTTGGACATCTCTGGCCTCTTTGAAGACCGGCCCAGGCTACCGGGATGGCTATTGGGCAACAAAGGTTACCCTCTAAGGTCATGGCTCATGACGCCTGTGCGGAGGCCCGAGACCGAGGTGGAGACCCGCTACAGTGAGGCCCATGCAGCACCCGGTCCATCGTAGAGCAGTGCATCATCCTGCTGAAAATGCGGTGCCGCTGCTTGGACCGTCCTGGGGGGGGCCTCCAGTCTGACCCTGTGTGTGCCTCACACATTATAATTGTCTGCTGCCTGCTGCACAACATCGCCCAGCAGCAGGGAGACCAGCTGGAGCAGGAGGAGGAAGAGGAGGAGGAGGAGCGGTGAGGGGGTGAGGTGGACGTCCTGCCATATCAGGAGCCGGAGGAAAGAGGGCCGGCGGCGATGGCAGGTGTCCGGCAGGGAAGGGCAGTGAGGGACGCCTTGATTGCAGTCCACTTCACCGAGCTGGTGCTGTGCAGTGAGGGGGCTGCAACCACCACACATCCACCACACCCCAGGAGCAAGTGCAGCCGCTATTCCCCCTCCAAACCGACCTGGGCCCTCAAACCACCACATCACGCTTCCCCAGACTCTCTCATCCCACCATCCTATCCCCCAGAAACATCCAAACCTGTTAATGTGCCTGGGCTGGCAATGGTTGCGAGTCTTGGTTGAAGGCTGGAGAATGATGGCCACTCGCTGTTGTGCACACTGGGATGCTCTCTCTGGTGCCACTCAAATCTGATTCCTAACCTGTACTCCGAATGCACGCTGCCACCCTGGCCCACGTAGCTGTAAGGGTTGGGGACACATGTTTGTTGGACAATCGGGGTTTGGGGGCAGGGGGGCGGCGGTGGAATGAGCGGGGGGTGCTCTGCTGCCCTCTGGACTTTGGGATTCCCAGCAATGGCAGTGAAGCCTAGAGCCCGGGCCTCCTGCTCTGCAAGGCCCATATCGAAGTTTATGTACTGCCCTGTCCGGACAAACAGGACATCAGTGACCTGCCGCACACATCTGTGCACGGAGGCCTGGGAGATCCCAACGAGGCCACCACTGGGTGCCTGAAATGAGTCAGAAGTGAAAAGTTCAAGGCATCTGTCATCCTCACGTCCACAGGGAGCGGGTGGCCACCCCTTTCCTGAGGTGCCAGGTGTGCAAGCACCTTGCACCAAGAGTCTGGTGGATGTTGGGGAAGGTACGGCAGGCACTCTCTAACATGTGGCTGAGTCTCCAAGGCACAACAGACAGCACCTCCATGCAAAGGAATGGGGACCACTCAGCACTTTGGGGCGAGGGGGGGGTTGGAATTATAGACACATTACTCACAGCTGTGAGGTGCAAATAAAAGTTTATTGTGCTCTTAACGTTAGTGATCAATAAACCCTGACTACTGGTGACCTTCACCCGTGCTCTCTTAGTGAACTTCAACTTTCTAACTTTGTGCGGTCTCCTGCTTCTTCCTGGTGCTACTCCAGGATGCACATTGGAGGTGGTGTCCAGCTGTGATGCACGCGCTGTTCCCTGTGATGGCCTTGACAGATGTCCTCTGGGTGGCCGGGACCTGGAGGGCCCCAGCTGACTAGCAGATGACACTGTTTCAGTGTCACCCTGTTCCTTGAGCTGGCCCTGAGATGCCCCGGTATGAGGAAGGGGGGAAATCAGAAGGTCTCGGGACATCCGGGATCTCCTGGGTGCAAGGCCCCGGCATGGATCGAGCCCTATCTCCTCCCTTGAGGTGCCCAGAGGCCCCAGGGACATTCCATGGGACACCAGGGGAGCTGGACTGAGCTCCAGCAACTCCGGCGTCACCTGGCTTTGCCAGTCCTGGAGGCTCAGATGCGTCTGCTCCATGATCTGTGATCCCTCAGCCCTGGCCCTCTCAGACTGGGCCAAGCTCTGGAGCCCCTCCACTGCAATATTCTGTGAGCAAGCCAGGCTCTGGAGCCCCTCAGCAGTAGCCCTCTGTGACTGGGCTAAGTTGTCGAGGCTCACAGGCATGGCCTGCTGTGTCTCCAGAATGCCAGCGAGAGTCCCAGCCATGGGCAGCAGTTTCAGCCCCATGCCCCTGACACTCATGGCTAAGGAAAGCTGTGCCTCCTGGATGCCGTCAACACCCTTGCTCGTGGCTTGCTGTGTCTCCAGGATAGGCTGGACCCTGTCACCCATGAGGACAGACCCCTGGGCCAGACTTTCCACTGTGGTTGCAACACTTGCAGTGTTGGCCTGGTTCACACGCTGTGTCAGCACCACCTCCTGCAACAGCACTCTGTTGGACTCCCCTAAACAGCCTTGCAGTTGCAGCATGGTTGCTGACAACCCTTCCACAACCCTCCGTGTTTCCTGATGCATCGCCACCAGCCTTGGCCCTGAGGCACGGCATCTGGCTTGGGGACAGCTGAATCCTCGCCTCTGGCAGACCTCCGTGTGCCCGAGCCCTCGGATGTGCATCAGTGTCTGTGATGTGCTCACCAGATAGTGATCCAGAAGCCTCAGCTCTAAAGATACCCACTGTGGTGATAGTCTCTGTGTTGGTGGGTTGTGTGGTAGATGCCGGTGCCGTTTCAGTGGTGCTGTCCTCAGAGGATTCTTCAAAACCTCCCTCCGAGGTGTTGTCCAGGGGGGTTGTGGGCAGTTTGCTCCAGAACAGCAGGGGGGTCACCAACACCCAAAGGGCCGGGTTCCTCTGGGTCCAAGACTGCAATAAAGAACACACATTAGGGGAAGGGAGGTAACACATTCTATGCAGCATCACACTTACTTCAAGGAGAAACTATGTTGAGGGCGACACTTATGCTCATTTGCAAACTGGATACCGACCTGTCTGTCCGTCACCATTCTGAATGAACCATCTCCCCCTGCCAGTTCCATGGCACGCTCTTCAACGCTGGTCAGATGCCGCAGGTCAGGCACACCACCACCAGTCTGTGCCCTCACATGGCAGTTATGTATGCTTTTCTCCTGTAGGACCACGAGGTGTCTAGCAAGCATTAATATATTGAAATGCATGGTGAGCAATGCGTGACTGTGTCTCGGGAGTTGTGCTGGCAGTTGCGGGGAAAAGGGTCACCACTGAAGGGTGCTCGTTGAGGGGTGAGGGGAAGGGGTTAGATTCTGTTCCTGGGGGAAGGGTGCCTTGTTGAATGCCCTTCAGGTGTCTCAGCAGGGTTTGAGACCTGTGCCAAGCATGTGCAGAGTTCCAAGTGGGAAGCTCACTCACCCTTGCTGCTCAAAGAAGGTCGTACAGTCTTTTCTGACCCTGCCGGCCAGAGCACGGTGTCAGGCTCCTGGCATTCATCACTTCTGCCACCTCCTCCCACAATGCCGTGGCGGCTGCACCCCTTGGGCGAGATCCCTGGCTGGGGAAGAGCTGCTGACGCCTCTCCTCCATGGCATCAAGCAGGCGCTCTTGGTCAGCCTCAGCGAATCTTGGGGCTGCTTTCCTCGAATGTATCTTTGTGGTGTGACTGGCTGTGTGTCCATTCCTGCAGCTTATATACAGCTCTCGGAGGGGGGGTGCAGGTGCAGTGACTTTGGCCAGTCAAGGGCCAGTGGGTAACAAATCCTTGTGAGAAATTTTGAAGGCTGCTTTCAATTGAATGTCATGCATCCCTCGGGGTGCCGATTGGCTGCCATTCAATAAACTGGTGTGTCCAAGGTTGAGGGGGTCGGGGGGGTGGGGTGGGGGGTGCAATACTCAGGGCTTCTAATTCAAGAGAGGGAATGCTCGCAAGCTGGGTTTGTGCATGGCAGCAAAACACAAGTTCTCTGCAGGGCAGCAGTGAGGTCAGTATGTTCAAGGGATGGAGGGATGGGGTATCCGCATCATCCAGATCCGTGGGGCATGGGGTGAGGAGGCAGCAATGTCTGTACGGGGGGAGGGACGGCAATGTCTGAATGAGGGGAGGGGGGAGGGGGAGGCAGCGGTGTCTGTATGGGGGGTGGAGGGGGGGCAGCGGTGTCTGTATGGGGGGTGGAGGGGGGGCAGCGGTGTCTGTATGGGGGTGGAGGGGGGGGCAGCGGTGTCTGTATGGGGGGTGGAGGGGGGGCAGCGGTGTCTGTATGGGGGGGGGGGGGCAGCGATGTCTGTTGCAGGGAGCGGGGGTGCCAGCGATGAGGCCAGTGATGTCTGTATGGTGGTTATGGGGCCAGTGATGTCGATGGAGGGGTGAGTGCGTGGCTGTGGGGGCCAGCGATGCTGCCAGCGACGTCTGTGGGAGGGTTTTGGGGTCCAGCGATATCTGTGAGGGGGTTGTGAGGGTCAGCGATGAGGATTGCGATGTCTGTGAGGGACGCTGTGGGGGCGAGCGATGTCTGGGGGTGGGGGGGCCAACGATGAGGCC
The DNA here is from genome assembly GCF_964213995.1 of Mustelus asterias. Classification (NCBI taxonomy): domain Eukaryota; kingdom Metazoa; phylum Chordata; class Chondrichthyes; order Carcharhiniformes; family Triakidae; genus Mustelus; species Mustelus asterias. The sequence goes on from NW_027592707.1 coordinate 39,470, forward strand.
AGGAAAGACTGGGGGGAGGGGGGTTGTGGGGGCCTGCAATGTTTGTGGGGGTGCTGTGGGGGCAAGCAATGTCTGTGGGGGTTGGAGGGCAGTGATCTGAATGCTGGGAGGTCTTTTCAATGATCTTCCAGAGATGTGCGCATGCACGGGTTCCCGCTCATCCTGCCGATTTCAGGCTCTTTGGTGTGAATATGCCGCGCCCCCCAGCATTTAATGATATTCATGGTTGTGATCTCTGCAATGCACTGAGTGTGGGAGATTCGGGTCTGAACTTGCACTGAACAAACAGTCGTGGTTTAAACCAGTTTTCTCGCCAATTCAGCAGTTTTGGGAGAATCGGCCCCAACTTTGAAAAGAGTCATGAGCCTGTGGAATTCACCACTCCAGAATGTGGTGAATACCCGGTCTTTGGGTGAATTTGAGGAAGAAGTGGACAGATTTTTAATTAGTTTGGGGTTGAAGGGTTGTATTGAAGGGACAGGAAAGTGGAATTGAGGCTGAGACGAGATTAGCCATGATTGCATGAAATGGCGGAGCAGCTCGAGAGGCTAAATTGCCGACTCCTGCTCCGAGTTCTTATGATTTATACTCTTAGTAAATAACTGGGATTTCAAATTTGGTCCAAGAACTAAAATATGATTGATCCGATTCTGAACATAACCAAATATAAAGGTCTCATCCAAGATCATAATAAATTTGGGGTCTGATCTGGTCTGGTATTGTACCAAGAGAAACTGCAGAACTCTCGGGTAGGGAGGGAGCTGGATGTCCTGGTGTATAAATCATCAAAAGTTAGTCTGCAGGTCCAGCAAGTAATTAGGAATATAAATAGGATGTTGGTATTTATTGCAAGGATACTCAGGTATAAAAATATGCAATTGTTCCTGCAGGGGTACAGGACCTCAGTGAGACCATATCTGGAGTAATGTTTACTATTTTTATCCCCTTATAAGATCATGAGACCATAAGACACGGGAACAGATGGAGGCCATTTGGCCCATCAAGTCTGCTCTGCCATTTAATGTTCCCATAACTGATCGAACAGAGGCGTTTTCTCCTCACCTCTGTCTGAAATGGGTGACCCCTTACTCTGAGATGATGCCCTCTTATCCTAGACTCTGCCACAAGGGGAAACAACACCTTAGCGTCTATCCTGTCAAGCCTGCTGAGAATTATGTAGGTCTGAATAAAGTCCACTCTCAATCTTCTAAACTCCAATGAGTACAGGTCCAACTCACTTACCCTCTCCTCATAAGAAAATCTCTCTGTACCTGGAATCAATCTAGTGAACCTTCTCTGGACTGCCTCCAATCCCAGTATATCTTTCCTTCGATAAGGGGACCAGAATTGCTCACAGTATTCCGGCTGTGGTCGAACGAATGCCTTGTACAGATCTCCCTATTTTTCTACTCCATTCCATTTTAAGTAAAGACGAATATTCCACTTGTCTTTCCTAATACCTGCTGAACCTGCACGCTCGCTTTTTGTAATCAATGCACGAGGATCCAGAAATCCCTCTGAGCTGCAGCTTTCTGCAGTCCTTCTCCATTTAAACAATATTCAGCTCCTTTATTCTTCCTATCAATGTGCATAACTTCACATTTTCTTACATGATGTTTCATCTGCTAAGTGTTTCCCCACATACCAAACCTGTCTGTTTGTAAACTCTTTGGGGGTGACATTACCATTGCGCCCCACCGGCTGATGGGCGGAGGGAGCTGGTAAGATCACGAGAGCTGAGAAGTCAGGTTCGCACCCGATTTCTCACCTCACGCGATCTTACCGGCACCTGGTATCCGGCTCGATAAATCTTGCACCTGGAACAGATGCAAGGCTGAATGTATTATTTAAATTTATTATAATACTCATTTAAATGAAATTCGCGAGCCAGGGACAGAATTGTCTGGGATCACTTGCCTGTGCGGCCATGCTCTGGCGAGGATCACATATTGTCCTCCATCAATCTCTCCTTCTTACCTCGGTATTTTCTACAATCTCTCTCTCTCTGCTTCACCACAATCATTCCCTCTCCCTGTCATTCACTCATCTTTCCCTCCCACTCTCTATCCCCATTCTCCACCCACTCTCCCTTTCAGCCCCTTCCCACTCTCTCTTTCATGTTCACATACATTCTCCTCCTCCTCAAAGAACAGTAAGATCAATAGGTTACATTGGAAGAGCCATTGAAGAGTGGGAGGGGGTTTCGGAAAGGAGAGAGACAGCTGGAGAGGTTAAAGAACTCTGCTTGCCCCCAGCCCAGCAACACGTACTACCCGCATTCCACCCCCCGCCACCCCACAGCCCCCCAGCAACACACACTCTTCATACCCGCCACAGGCCCCCAACAACACACACGCCTCATATCCCTCCACAGTCCCCCGGCAACACATACTGCCCACATTCCCCAACCCACAGACAGCCAGCAACACACACCCTCCACATTCTTGCCTCCCACAGAGCTCAGCAATGCACAATCCACACATTCTGCCCCCCAGAGCTCAGCAACGCACAATCCCCACATTCACCACCCCCCCCCCCAGAGTTCAGCAACGCACAATCCCCAAATTCTCCCCCACCCCCCCGCCACAGTCCCCCAGCCCCAAACAGCGCTGCTTTACACGTCCTGAGGCAGCAACACTGCCACTTCAGATAGTTTCCAGCCCATCCCCCACCAGCAACGGTCCTTGCTGCTGTCAGCACTAGGATCCAGAATCAGCGGTAAGACCTGAGATCAACGCTCAGGCCTGGGTCCATGTTGAGAGTCCAAAGTTGAACCCCGTGAACAACAGCCCCCCCCCGACACAAAACGCCACATGAACAAAATGAAACAACGCCCCCTCAGCAACAGAGCTATTTGAAAGCAGAAACCTACCTCCTCGCTCACCCTCTCTGCTCTCTGAATGCGACTGTTATACTTGAGGTGTTTTCCTCACTGATTCCAGCTGCAGCGAACGAGGTGGTTGAGGAGGTGAGCTGGGACGATTGGGAGTGAAACTCGCTAATTACATTGCGATGAATGCAAAAGATGCAAATTGACGTTTCATCCATTTTGGGCAGAGTCCCGATCGTGCCAATTTTTAAAATGGTAAAATGGGAATGGGTGCGAAAATGGGCACCATTCCAGCGAGTCACAACATGCCCGATTTTATGACTTTTTTCCACCACAAAATGGGCGCAACGAGATTGTTAAATTCTGCCCATACACTCCACATCTCCATCTTGTTCTCTCACAGCCTGCCACAATATCTGCCACCCCGTTGCTCTCCATACACTGCATCTCAAACCTTCATGTTCTCACTTGCCGTCTCCCTCATGTTGCTCTCACTCTCCCTCTTTACGCTCCTGCTCCCTTTGCTCCATCTCGCTGCTGCCCTGTTTTCTCTGTTCCCAGTTCACCCTCCACATCCCTTCTCTTTCTCCCTCTATCTCACTTTCACTCCCCACCTTCCTCACCTGGCCCTCTGCTCTCCACTTCCCTTCCTTCCCCCCTCTCTCCATGTTCCCATCCCATTCTGCTCCCACTGTCCCCTACCCCTCATTCTCCCCCCCCCCCTCACAAACCTCTCTCCTCTCTTCCTCACTCCTCACACTCTCTCCCCTCCCCACCCCCTCTCTCTAAATCACTGACTGTGTTATTGTAACTTTCCCCCAGCTCCAGCCTCTCTGACTCTGGATCCGAACACAGCGAATCCCCGGCTCATCCTGTCTGAGGACCGGACCAGTGTGAGACTCGGAGACAAACGGCAGCCGCTCCCTGACACCCCGGAGAGGTTTGATCCCTGGTTCTGTGTCCTGGGATCAGAGGGATTCACATCAGGGAGACATTACTGGGAGGTGGAGGTGGGGGAGACAGCGTGGCGTCTGGGAGTGGCCCGAGAGTCTGTGAACAGGAAAGGGGGAATCTCCCCGAGCCCTGAGTCCGGATTCTGGATTGTGGGGCTGTTTCCCGGAAGAGGTTATTTTGCCTTCACCTCCCCCTCACGGACCCCCCTCACCCCGAGTGTGAATCCCCGGAAGATCGGGGTTTTCCTGGACTATGAGGGTGGACAGGTGTCATTTTACAATGCGGACAACATGTCCCATCTCCACACTTTCACCCACACTTTCACTGAGAGAATCTTTCCCATCTTCAGACCGGGATTGACTATCGGGAAAAACTCGGCGCCGCTGACAATCTGCGGGGTTAAAGGTCACTAACAGATCCATCCCATAATTTCACACCGTCTCCCTGCCTCCTGCCAGCTGTAAACTGATGGAACCTGTTCATATTGTGGTTATTATATAGAATTATAATTTACATTGGGGGCTCCATGGTTACATTTGTAAAATGATTCTTCAAACAAAACAATCTGAGAATCACTGGAATAGAAACAGTTTTTCTCAAAGATTCCACAGCTCATCATTAAATCCAAGAAGCAGAAACTCTACATGTTGTTTGTGTCGTCACTGAGTGAGGGGGCGGGATTCCGGGGAATGGAGAAGCCGGTTGGCCGGAGCTCCTGTCACCCCTAGTGAGGGAGGCGGGATTCCGGGGAATGGAGAAGCCGATTGGCCGGAGTTCCTGTCACTCTGAGTGAGGGGGCGGGATTCTGGGGAATGGAGAAGCCGATTGGCCGGAGCTCCTGTCACTCTGAGGGAAGGAGGCGGGATTCCAGATCCTTGGAAGGTGATTGGTCTGAACTTCGTCGCGACGAAAACCGGTTTCCGGGGAGTCTGAAAGCCGATTGGTCAAAGCGCCTGTCAGGAACGTGCGGGAGGCCCATTTTCGGGGAATCCGGAAAGGTGATTGGTCAGTGCGCCTGTCATTCAGAGTGAAGGGGCGGGGTTCGCAGGCCCCGGGAACGGATTGGTCAGAACCCCTGTCACTCTCTCACTCTCTGTCTGTGTCTCTCTGTCTGTCTGTCTCTCTGTCTGTGTCTCCATATCTCGATCCTTCTGTCTGCATCTGTCTGTCTGTCTTTCAATACTATCCAGGTAGTTACAGGCCCATCAGTGGTGGGGAAATTATTGGAGAGGATTCTTCGAGAAAGGATTTTTTCCCACTTGGAAATAAGTGGACGTATTAGCGAGAGGCAACATGGTTTTGTGAAGGGGAGGTCGTGTCTCATGAACTTGATCGAGTTTTTCGAAGAAGTGATGAAGATGATTGACGAGGGTAAGACAATGGATGTCTGCATGGACTTCAGTAAGGCCTTTGACAAGGTCCCTCATGGCAGACTGGTGCAGAAGGTGAAGTCGCATGGGATCAGAGGTGAACTGGCAAGGTGGATACAAAACTGCTTGGTCAAAGAAGACAGAGGGTAGCAGTGGAAGGGTGCGTTTCTGAATGGAGGGCTGTGACAAGTGGTGTTCCTCAGGGATCAGTGCTGGGGCCTTTGCTGTTTGTAATATATATCAATGATTTGGAGGAAAATGTAACTGGATTGATTAATAAGTTTGCGGACGTCACAAAGGTTGGTGGATTTGCGGATAGCAATGAGGACCATCAGAGGATACAGCAGGATATAGATCAGTTGGAGACTTGGGTGGAGAGATGGCAGATGGAGTTTAATCCGGACAAATGTGAGGTAATGCATTTTGAAGGTCTAATACAGATAGGAAATATACAGTAAATGGCAGAACCCTTAAGAGTACTGATAGGCAAAGGGATCTGGGTGTACAGGTACACAGGTCACTGAAAGTGGCAACGCAGACGGAGAAGGTAGTCAAGAAGGCATATGGCATGCTTGCCTTCATCGGCCAGGGCATTGAGTTTAAAAATTGGCAAGTCATGTTGCAGCTTTATAGAACCTTAGTTCGGCCGCACTTGGAATATAGTGTTCAATTCTGGTCGCCACACTACCAGAAGGATGTGGAGGCTTTGGAGAGGGTACAGAAAAGATTTGCCAGGATGTTGCCTGGTATGGACGGCATTCGCTATGAGGAGAGTTGGAGAAACTTGATTTGTTCTCACTGGAGCGACAGAGATTGAGAGGAGACTTGACAGAAGTCTACAAGATTATGAGAGGCATGGACAGAGTGGATAGTCAGAAGCTTTTTTTCCCAGGGTGGAAGAGTCAATTACTGGGGGGCATAGGTTTAAGGTGCGAAGGGCAAGGTTCAAAGGAGATGTACGAGGCAGATTTTTTGCACAGTGAGTAGTAGCCTAGAACTCGTTGCCGGGGAAGATAGTGGAAGCGGATACGGTAGTGACTTTTAAGGGGCATCGTGACAAGCACATGAATAGGATGGGAATAGAGAGATATGGTCCCCGGAAGAGTAGGGGATTTTAGCTAAGTCGGGCAGTATGGTCGGTGCAGGCTTGGAGGGCCGAACGGCCTGTTCCTGTGCTGTAATTTTCTTTGTTCTTTGTTCTATCTCCATGTCCATGTATCTCTCCAGTATTTGTGAATATTTGATCATTGTAATTAACAAATACACTTCTTTCATTTTAGCACGATGCAGAAAATCAGCATCTGAATGGTACCAATCTCAACCGAGATGTGAAGCAAAATGATTCCAGCTCTCTTCCAATGGACACCACGTCAGTCTGACTTGTCCCTGCCAATGAAAAGCTTTGCCTTTGAACAGGGTAAACTGGAACTGTCTTCACTGGATCTCAGATACTGGCTGACTGGATTGTTTCCTTTAAAATACTTCATTTCTTCTGCCTTTCTGATTGTATCAGACTCCAGAAAGCACTGTTTACGACAAAGATTGACAGCACAAGTCTTTGGCACAAGGAACAACCACGTCAGTCTGTGAACTTCTTGGCGTGAAGTGGGTCGAGCGTCATCCCCTGTGGCTGGATTTTGCCCTCTTTTTAGGTCTAACCAAACCAAGTAAACAAACTCAGATTAAATCAGGACAAAGTAAAAGGGGCAGCTCCCCAAAAAGGAGGGGGAACAGCCCGAACAGAAATCAAAGTACAAAGGAAACTTAAAAACATCAAATTAAAATGTGATTATTGGGGTCAATAATGCACCCCAACCCCTGCGGTGCCCAGCGGGCGCGGAAAGCGTCAATCTCGCCCGTGGACACCGCATGCTCCCTCTCCAGGGACACCTGGCCGCAAACGTAGCCGCGGTAGAGGGGAAGACAGTCAGGATGGACGGCCATCTTTTTCTCAAAGATTCCACAGTTCATCATTAAATCCAAGAAGCAGAAACTCGACATGTTGTTTGTGTCGTCACTGAGTGAGGGGGCGGGGTTCCGGGGAATGGAGAAGCCGATTGGCCGGTGCACCTGTCACTGAGATTGAGGAAGGCGGAGTTAAGGAAACCTGGAAGACGATTGGTTGTCCCTCCTGTCACTCTGGGCAAGGAATACCGGTTACCGGTGCCTCTGAAGGCGGATTGGTCAAACCGTCTGTCCGTCACAATGCAGGAGGCGGGTTTCTGGATAGTCTGGAAGCGGATGGTCGAAAACCGCTGTCACCCAGGGTCTGTTTCCGGGTCGGCGGCTCGGGAGTTGGAGCCGGTGGGAGGGAGTGATGGCGGCAGCCGCCTGATTTCATCCTCGGGGTGGAGATATTATTGAAAAGTTTTGATTCTTGTTGCTATCATTCACTCGCTGGAAGCGTCATGGCGACGGATTTAGTGACTGAGCTGGAGAGTCGCTTCTTCCCCGAAAACCTGCTGAGCAACGAGGACTGGGGAAGGAGAAGAGAGGAGGGGGTGAGGAGAGGAGGAGGGGGCGGTGAGGAGGAGGAGGAGGGGGGGCGGAGAGGAGGAGGAGGGGGAGAAGAGGAGGAGGAGGGGGGGCGGAGAGGG